>NC_090800.1:26382301-26686643 GCF_036512215.1 Solanum lycopersicum
ACCCAAAAAGAAACACGAGTAGTGATGCCACCTATGTTCCCAACCAATAGGTAAGCCAACCCAACATATTAACCAAACGCAACCAACAAATAAAAAAAAGCAAAAAACAATGTGGAAAGAATCTCAAACATTGAGATCCTTAAAGTACGAAATGTGGAAACTAGAAAAAATATATCACCCATAGAATTGGTGTCTTAAGTACAAGAGCTTCTAAAATCCGATACAAGTCTGAAACAAAATGACAAATCTGACATAAGGGATATCCTGTCTGAATACTAACAACAGAATAGATAAAGATAGAGGGAGGTGTGGGCCACGGAACAGCCAAGCAGCTCACCACAACTCCAAGAACTTCAAGCTCGGACTCAATTTGCTCCACGAGATGTGATCCTACTCAGAATCGAATCTGCACCACAAAGAGTGCAACAAGTGTAGTCTAAGTGTGAAACCACGTGTACCCAGTATTTCTCATTGACCAACAACGAAGAAGGAGTGACAGGAGTTATATAAGAAAATAAATTCTCAAATTATACAAATATTTATATATATATATATATATACATACATACATATATATATATATACACACACACTTACTATTTAAGTTTCATCAATAAAGGAAGTCAACATCAAGTACTTTTCAAACACAAAACGAAACATATACTCATCAAGAACGAATGATGTGATGGAATACAACGCAATATGATACCATGTAATGATATGTCTCAGAATATCTAGTACTCACTCAACCGTACCCATGGGGGACTCGCTAGGTCCATATACCGACACGGACGATCTCCACGTGTCTGAGCGGACTATATCAGCGCACTATAATAATATCAAACGATTTTCGCACGGACGGTCTCCACGTGCCCAAATTACAATCTTAACATCTCACCATCCCCAGCACGGACGATCTCCACGTGCCCAACTTATACTCAATTTCATGTCAATGCATGTATACAATATTATTTCAATATAAGGGGATAATGATGCATCTCACTCAATCAATATAAACATAATACATAATCACCTCAATTATCACAACTATACGGGTGTAATAAAGAAAACACAATCACACAAAATTTCAAGTCAATAATATATTAGCTAATGCCCATATGCCTTGGAAACTCTTAAATTACAATCCGCATTATATTGTAGTAACTTTCCGTTTTATAACACCAGTACTCTTACAAATGCCCGTCACACAATTGATACGAGACCCCCCTTCTTTCGCCCTTACCCCTTTGTCTATTTTTTTAATCATAAATTAGGAAAAACATCCTTCAATATGTCTAAAAAGTCTTAACATACGTTAGGTGCCGAACTTGTGCCACAAATCTTTTATGATTTTTCCTTTCCATTTAGCAAGGTTTCGGAACGTTCCCAATCTACCAATTATGCAATTTTTGTAGGCATTCAAATTATTATATATCTATCATAGACGCTAAAACTCATTCGTATTTTCAACCAAACTCCAAATCTTGATATATAGTGGTATGTCAATATTTTTCATACTTGCTAAATTTCAAGTCAAGAACTTAACTCTAACTTCTTCAAATGGACTAAAATTCAATGTTAGATCATATAAAATAACACCTAATAATTAATTACCAATCCCAATATATTAAATTTAAATATAAATTTGATAATAATCTTAAGCAGGTCAACGTAATAACGTACACTGCAGACAAGCAGGAGCACTGCAGAATGACAATTTGCATGTCATGTTTTTTTTATATGTCAATCTTAAAGAATTTTATACAAAGGCCAATCATTAACACATGATTTCCAATTATTGTCAATGATTGTCATGATTGCCAATGATTTTTTCATGATATACTCCTCCAACATTAACAAAGCATTACCAAATAATGACTAAAGTCATATTAACTCATTTTTTTCTCACGCTAAGCATGTTTCTCCTCATTTCTTTGTAATTATTTTAATTTTAAAAAAAATTCCATCCATTGTTCTTATTAATACAACCACATGATCCTAAATATTTTCCCTCAACTTCATTAAGTGTAACAACTAAACTTGTAATAACAGTCGCAGAAACGATATACTCCAAACTGCAATTGCAAAGAAAATATACCCCATTCTCTGCTAATTTTCCTCTCAATTTTCTTATTATAATAATAAATAGACGAACAAGGGATCAACTTTCTATCTACCTCTTTTGTTTTCTGCCCTTCTAATTTTAATTATGTAAAAAAAATAAATTAATCCCACTAACCTAAATCAATTAATGGGTCAACTAAAAAGGTATTAAATGAATTATGGATATTTCCCACTAACTATTAACTATATTAATTCTTCACTAAAATTTTTATCAACTAAATATTCTTATTCTTCGAATAGCTTTAAAATACCCCTTTAAATTTTCAAAAGGAGTCAAACTAGTCCTAGTTCTCAAAATGACCTAGCGGGTCGTTACATCACCTACCACTTAAACAAAAGTTCGTCCTCGAACGGGAAAAGAAAAGAGCTAACCTGAACCCTCAAAAAGATGAGGATATTTACTCCTCATGTCAGACTCTGTCTCTCATGTAGCCTCCTCCATTGGACGATACTTCCATTGAACCTTTACTGAAGCATTCTCCTTGAAACATAGCTTTTGAATTTGCCTATCAAAAATGGTGATCGGCTCTTTCTCAAAAGTCAAATTCTGATAGAGTAACACTGAATCCCATTGAATCACATGATCACCACCCTAATTGTACTTCTTAAGCATTGAAATATGAAATACATGATGAACACCCAACAAACAAGGTGGCAAAGCCAACTGATACGCCACCTCACCAATACGCTCAATAATCTCGAAAGGAACAGTATACCATCGGCTTAACTTGCCCTTCTTTCCAAACCTCATCACACCCTTCATGGATGAAACCTTCAATAAAACCCTCTCTCCAACCATAAACTCTAAATCACGAATCTTTCGATGTGCATAACTCTTTTGCCTACTCTAAGCCATGAGAAGTCTATCTTGGATTAACTTGACCTTGTCCAAAGACTCCCTCGACAAATCTGTACCCCATGGTCTAACCTCAAATGCATCAAACCAGCCAATTGGAGATCGACATCTCCTACCATACAGAGCCTCAAACGGTGCCATCTCAATGCTCGAGTGATAACTATTATTGTAAGCAAACTCCGCTAAAGGCAAGAACACATCCTACTGACCACCAAAGCCAATCACACACACCCGCAACATGTCATCAAGAACCTTAATAGTCCGCTCAGACTGACCATCAGTCTGAGGGTGAAAGGTTGTGCTAAGATCCACCCGAGTGCCCAACTCTTTCTGCATAGACCGCAACAAATGAGATGTAAATTGGGTTCCACTATTTGAAATAATAGATATAGGAACCCCATGCAAATGAACTATCTCTTAAATATAGATCTTCGTTAACTTCTCTGATTTATAGGTATTCTGAACTGGTACAAAGTGTGCAGATTTAGTCAGTCGATCCACGATGACCCATATGACATTAAACTTACCCAAGGTACGTGGCAACCCTACCACAAAGTCCATAGCAATGCGCTCCCACTTCCACTAAGGTATGGGCATCCTCTAGGTCATACCTTCAGGCTTTGTGTGTTCATACTTCACTTGCTGACAATTGAAACATCGAAATACAAAAACTATTATGTCCCTCTTCATACGACATTACCAATAGTGTTGCTGCAAGTCACGATACCTTAGTAGCCCCTATATGAATAGAGTACCTCGAACTATGGGCCTCCTCCATGATCAATCTAGTCAAATCACCTTTCTGAGGAACACAAATACGACCTTTAATCCTCAAAAATCCCTCACTATCCAGAATTGAAGCCTTGGCTTCTTTTTTTAACACCTTGTCTCTAATATTTATTAACTCACGATCATCAACCCGTTGAGCACGAATCTATTCCAACAAGGATCACCTAGCCTCCATACAAGCCAACACCTTACGAGGTTCTGAAATATCAAGTCTCACAAAGCTATTGGCAAAGGATTTGATATCCCTAGCTAAAGAATGCTCGTCAACCTGTAACATGGCTAGACTACACATACTTACCGCCTTTCGACTCAAGGCATCTGCTACAACATTTGTGTGGCCTTGATGATAAAGGATAGTCATGTCGTAGTCCTTGATCAAATCCAACCATCTCCACTGCCTCAAATTCAGATTCCTCTGATTGAATATATATTGGAGGCTACGATGATCCATGAACATCTCACCGTGAACACCATAAAGATAATGCCTCCAAATTTTCAACGCAAACACAACAGCCACCAACTCTAAATCATGAATAGGGTAGTTTTTCTCATGAACTTTCAACTGCCTCGAAGCATAAGCTATCACCTTTCCCTTCTGCATCAGTACACAAACCAGACCAATTTGAGAAGCATCACAATATAAAACAAAACCCTCTCCCTCCACGGGTAGGGTCAAAATCGAACCAATTAGTCAACAAAGTCTTGAGTTTTTGGAAACTAACCTCACACTCGTCAAACCACTTAAAAATCACTTCCATATGTGTCAATCTACTTAATGGTGATGTAATAGATGAGAAATCCTCTACAAACCGCCTATAATCACAAGCAAGACCTAAGAAACTCTAAATCTCAGTAACTGAACCAGGTCTAACCTAATCTCTAACTGCCTCAATCTTCTTAGGATCCACCATGATACCCTCCTTGGACACTACCTGTCCTAAGAATGCTACCGAACTAAGCCAAAACTCACACTTTGAAAACTTTGCATAAAGTTTTTTCTCCTTTAGAATCCCAAGCACAATCCTCAAATGATGCTCATGTTCCTCCTTACTGCGTGAGTATATCAATATATCATCAATGAATACAATAACAATGGAATCCAAATACGGTTTGAACAATCCATTTATCAAGTCCATAAAAGCTGCAGGGGAATTAGTCAATCCAAAAGACATTACCAAAAACTCGTAATGGCCATAACTTGTTCGAAAATCTATCTTAGGGATATCATCCGCCCTGCGTTTTAGAAAGTAAAGATCCGGGGAAGTCAATTTTGGAGCGCACGTGATCTGCGTTCAGGTAGGCTACGGTTTCTCTTCTTAGATTGAACTTTAACATGAGAATGCATGTTGATTAGTTGGTATTTGAGTTGGGTAGGTATTGGATCATGCATAGGTGTTAAAAATCATATTTTCGGCCTTTTTCTGAGAATTATCGGATAACTGTGAGCATGTTTAGTGTTATTAATTGACCTTCTTTGCTATATAGATAACTTGTATGTTTGAATACTGGTTATTAGAAGTATGTTTGGCCTTAGTTTAGGTTTGATATGATAAATAAAGACTCTTTCAGCAGCTATATCGACATCTTTGTCGCGTATCAAGATTTATGGTCTGGCCTCGACCATCCACATACTTATGTAGAGCACCGGTCTCAAGTATGTAGAGCATCCGATTAGAGGTCCGAACTCAGTTACTTATATTTTGTAATTGGCTACTTGTGTAATTATGGTGAGCGTCCAGTTCAAGACCCGACCTCCGTACCATCAGATTCTACATTTTTGTTCAGTGTTCTTTGTCCTCGAGTTCTATTCTCCTTTATGTTATAGTTATTTTGTGTACTCGTCTGGCTTCTGGGGGTCCGTTTGGGTTTTTATTTAAACTTGCGCACGAGTGTATCTTCTGGGCTTATCGTGGGTCTAGTTAGGTGTAGTTAGATTATTTTTATTAATTTAGTTAGATCTTTATACACTCGTGTCCATTACTGTGTTACTTAGCCTTCCGTTCTTGACCTCTAGTTTTGTGATTCAGTATTTTCATATTGCTTTACTTTTCTAGTTCATTCGGTCTATGATGTCTACCGGGTACCTGTTAGTTGGTACTCATGCTACGCTCTACATCTGTTTTCATGATGGAAGTCCGAGCACCAGTAGTTAGCATTGATCGAATTTGGAGCATTTCTGGTCTGGAGACAGGAGTGATAACACAACATTTTTTACTATTTCAGTATCCATCTGTTTATATAAAGACTTGTCTTTTACTTTTCGATACAGTCTAGTTTATGTGGTCAACTATTGTGACTTGCACTCGTCTTATTGGTAGCTCTGTATTAGTGACTTCCAGGTTCTGGGAGGGATCCTTATTTGTATTTATGTTTTTGTTTGCTTATGTTGTTATAGTAATTTTTCTTAGTCTTGTTTAGTTTCTACCCTCACACTCATTACGTGTTGTTCTGGGTTACGGTTTGGCTTACCTACTGGTGGGTTATAGTAGCTGCCTTCATGGCTCCAGAAATTGGGTCGTGACAAGCTGGTATCTTAGCCCTAGTTTCAACAGTCTCTCTTTTACAAAGTTAATGTCTAGTAGAGTCCGGCGGATCGGTGAAGAGACATCTGTAACTTATCTTCAGGAGGCTACAAGATGCGTTTAGGAAGATATCAATTTTGTTTCAAATTTGTGCCGCGTGTCTTGTTTGTCTCTTAAAATCTCAATTGTTTCAATCTATTATAGGGGATGGCTCGCACGAGAGGAGGTACATCTGGGGGAGATGCACCCGGAGCCTCAGCTTGGGGTAGACGTCGACCCCGAGGTCGAGGTAGGGACGCAACACCGGGCCGGGATAGGGAGGAGGAGCCTCATGTAGAGCATGTACCGCCGTAGCCAGTGGGGTTGGGGCCAGCCCAGCCACCACCCGCACCAGGTGCAGCACCTGATCTTCATTCCCTCTTGACTAAGATATTAGCAGCTATTGGGGATATGCGACATGTACAACCACCAACAGTACCAGCACCAGCGCTGCAAGTTCAGCTGCCACCTATTCATGTGGCCGCCCCACCAGACTTAGAGGCTAGAGTAATGCCACTGTGGGATCATAAGATGCTTGGGGTATTTCAGACATTGGCACCGCCTATATTCTCAGGGGGCGATTGGAGAGGACGCTCACGAGTTCAAGCTCACTTGCCAGGAGCAGTTATAGTCATTAGGCCTTTTAGAGTCGAGAGGAGCTGACTTTACCTCTCATCAATTCCGTGGACCAGCCAGGCAGTGGTGGCGCACGTATCGAGAGTCTAGGCAAGTTGGATCTCCTCCAATGTCTTGGAGTGAGTTCTCAAAGGCTTTCTTGGCCCGGTTCATGCAAAGGAGCGTTAGAGATAGGCTTTGTGATCAGTTTTCTATATTGAAGCATGGATCTATGACCGTTTGAGAGTATGAGGCGAGGTTCCACGAGTTGTCTCGCCATGCTACTATGATCGTGCCCACAAAGGGAGAGAGAGTTCATTGTTTTGTACGTGCGTTGTGATACCGTTTGAGGGTTTACACAGAGCATATGGTTTCAGCTGGCCATTCTTTTCTTGATGTGGTCAATCATGCCCGATCCATGGAGCATATTTATTGTGAGGCCCAAGGTGGCAGTGATTAGAGGGCACGCTACCAGGGCAGCTATAGTGAGTCGCAGAGTAGGGGGAGAGACTCATATGATAGGGCCCGTCAGAGGTTCCAGCAGTGTCAGACCAGTCGGCCTGTTCAGGCGGCATTACATATTTCTGAGGGAGGCCAATATAAGCAGAGTGATCCTAGTATAGGCCATAATTCGAGGGTATCAAATTCCTTTCCTTCATGTCGCGGTCGTGTTACTTCAGGGTGTTCAACTTCGAGGTGTTATGATTGTGGTTCTCTTGACCATTGGTCTAGTAAATGCCCCCGGCGAGGTCTGGGGGAGATTGTACCAGCTCCGCCTACATTTAGACCTGTTTCAGCCGTGTCTTCTTTGGCTAGAAGAGGTAGTCAGGTTATGGACCGTCGATATAGTCGACAGGGTACCAGGGGTGGAGCTCGGGGAGGAAGGTGAGGTGGTAGACCGGGTGCACCAGGTAGAGGTGCTCAGGGCAATTTCTACGCATCCCCGGTAAGGGTGGCGGCTGAGGAATCTGATGATATCATCTCAGGTACGCTCTTTTTATGCCATCAATCTGCTACAATATTATTTGATCCAGGGTCCACATTCTCGTATGTTTGCATTTATTTTTCTCCCCGATTGGGTATGAGGTCCGAGTCTTTGGTAGAGGCGGTTCATGTTTCGACCCCGGTAGGTGAGTTCTTAGTAGTGGATCAAGTATTTCGATCCTGCTTAGTGATTATCAACGGTTATGATTCAAGAGCTAATCTTATTATGCTAGATATGATTGATTTTGATGTGATTTTGTGCATTGACTGGTTATCCCCATATCATGTGGTCTTGGATTGCTATACCAAGACTGTTACCTTATCCATGCCTGGTGTTCCCCCGATATTGTGGTAGGCTGCTTATAGTCACACACCGACGGGGATAATATTTTTAATTCGGGCTAGGTCGTTGGTTGCTTCTGGGTGTTTAGCTTATTCAGCCCACATCAGAGATGTGAGTAGGGAGGGCCATTCAATTGACTTTATGACCGTTTGATGATTCGGCCTATTTCCCTTATACTACAAAGCCCCCCCCCCCTTCCCCAGAAATCTGACTTTCAATTCGGAGTTTTCACACCATGAACCGCTTCGAATTAGCGTTGTTAGATATGTTATGAGACTTCATAATCGCATTTCTTTTATACCTATTCAGATCAACATCATAACAATGAGCTAAAGAGGTTCTACAAGAACTAGAGCAAGTCCAAGGAAGAGTCTATTATGGAGTACTTCAAGAAATCTTAACAAGTATACTTATGTCATAAATATATTGACTCACTAATGAGTACACCCTTCCCTCAGGCTTTTGGGGACCATGGCTTAAATATGTTTTTTCTGTATACATAATAATGAATCTCAATAATTTTGATTTCTGTGTAATCATATTTAGACCAACATTCATGTTATGAGTTATTGGTAATAACAGAGGTTGGAATTTATAATATTTTATTTCTAATTTGATAATTTTGTATTTATTGTAAATTTCTTAACAATAACTAAATGGTATTTATGGTACATAAATTAGTGGTTATTACATTTATTCAACTCTAATATAACTGAGTGTTGGTTTTCATTTATTTGGATTTAAGACTGTAACAAAAGAATCAAATATCATTTAAAGGTATATGAGCTCATTTCTTTCATACATTATATGAAAATGTTAGGCCCGTGCTACCAACCTAGTGTGTGTTTGTTGTTGGGAAGGACAAGGCACTAACAAAGAATGTCTGAAATGATAACAGCGGAATAATACCCAAGTCTATACTTTCCCTTCTAGATTTGAACCAAGATAAGACAAACAACCACAAACAATATGATAGTTAGGCAGCAAGTAATTCAACCAAACAAATATAACAAGGCAATAATAAACCAATCATACAAGACACCAAGATTTACGTGGAAAACCCTTCGATGTGAAGAGTAAAAAACCACGGGACCAAAAGCTCCACTATAATAACCAAGAGATACAATATTTTTCTCCAAAATTGTCCACAAAACAAGTGCCAAACAACGAGCAACAACAAAATAAGATTGCACTAAATCTAGAGAATTATAGGAGCAAAATCACCAATTTCGTAATTACTGTTCACACAGAAAAACTGAAGTTGTAGACCACCAAATCCAACTCTCTCAGTTCCTAATAAAATATTGAGATGAAGATAATATGTTATCCAAAAATCATCTCAATCGGACAAGAAACGAAACGGGAATCGCAATTTGAAGTTGGCTGTTAGGGCTGAATTTTGACTGCGAAAAAACTGCTCTTTTTCTCTCTTTTGGCTGCTGAAAAAACTCTCTGTGTATATGAAAATAAGACCTAAATAGGCTTATATTTGCCTCATAAGAATGGGATTATGGGAAAAATGGGTTGGTCCAAATTGAGCTTTTATTTATCCACATAGGAAGGGAAAAAGGCCCATAACCCAAAAATTCTCCCCCTCACGACTATGTGGAGGAGACCGCCATCCCGGTGACCATGCAACAATCTTAAACTTCCCTCTTGGCAAAGCTTTAGTCCTCATATCGAAACTATTGTCATTTGTATGAATCTTTTCAAGCTCAAGCAACTTAGAATCCAACACATCTCGAATCCAATGGTATCTCACATCAATGTGTTTAGACCGACCATGGAACGTAGAATTCTTGCCAAGATGTATAGCACTTTGATTGTCACAAAAAAGCACATACCTCTCTTGAGCACAACCAAGTTCCCCCAAGAATCTCTTCATCCAAAGCAATTCTTTACAAGCTTCAACGACAGCAATAAGCTCAGCTTCTGTAGTAGATAGAGCAACACATTTTTGCCACCTATATTGCCAAGACACAGCTCCCCCTGGAAAAGTAACCAAGTACCCTGTAGTAGACTTGCGAGTATCAACATCACCAGCCATGTCTGAATCAGTATAACCACAAAGAATAGGCTTCCCTATACCAAAACACCAACTCAGATTAGAAGTGCCACAGAGATATCTCATAACCCACTTCATAGCATTCCAATGTTCTCTTCCCGGATTAGAAAGAAAACGGCTAACAACTCCAACAGCGTGAGCAATATCCGGTCTTGTACAAACCATCGCATACATCAAACTACCAACAACTGAAGCATAAGGAACTTTCTTCATATCTTCCTTCTCATCATCACTAGAAGGACACTGTTTCGTGCTCAATTTGAAGTGCATAGCTAAAGGTGTACTGACAACCTTAGCTTTGTCCATGCTGAATCTGCGAAGTACTTTCTGAATGTACTTCTCTTGTGATAATACCAATTTCTTGGCCTTTCTATCACGGACAATCTGCATGCCAAGAATCTGTCTTGCTGGTCCTAAGTCTTTCATAGCAAAAGACTTACTCAACTCTTGTTTCAACTTTTGAATCCTGCAAGTATTATGACCAACAACAAGCATGTCATCAACATAAAGCAACACAATAATAAAGTCACCATCAGAGAACTTTCGCACAAAAACACAATGGTCTGAAGAAGTCTTCTTGAAGCCTTGCTGACTCATAAAAGAAGCAAAGTTCCTGTACACTGCCTGGGAGCTTGTTTCAAACGATACAAGCTCTTCTTCAATTTGCAAACATAATTCTCTTTACCCTTGACTTCAAAACCTTCCGGTTGCTCCATATAAATTTCTTCATCTAAGTCACCATGGAGGAAAGCAGTTTTAACATCCATTTGCTCAACCTCTAAATCTAGACTTGCAGCCAAGCCTAGAACCACACGAATAGATGACATCTTCACAACTGGAGAGAATATCTCATTAAAATCAACTCCCTTTTTCTTATTAAATCCCTTGACAACTTATCTAGCTTTGTACCGTGGAACTGGATTACCATCTTCGTGTTTCACCCGAAAAACCCACCTGTTTTTCAAAGCTTTTATGTCTTTAGGTAACTTAACCAAATCAAAGGTATGATTATCATGCAAGGATTTAATCTCATCTTCCATAGCATCAAACCACCTTTCTTTTTCTTCACTTTCCATGGCCTCATCAAGACTCTCAGGTTCTCCCCCGTCAGTCAAGAGTACATACTCATTGGGAGAATAACGAGATGAAGGAATTCTCTCTCTACTAGATCGTCTGAGAGAACTCTCTAGAGCATCTACAATTGATTGTTGGACAACCACATCATCTTGCACTGCTCAACAACATCATGCCGGTCATTCTGAACATGATCACCATCTTCATTATCAACTTGATTTTCATCATTATGAAGATTTTCTTCCGGTGCAATAGTCAAAGGAACTGGATCAACATCAACTAAGCTCTCACTACTCTGAAAATCAGCCTTGTCAGCTTTGTAAAAATCTTTAATTGTTTGGTCTTCATAGAACACAACATCACGGCTTCGAACAAGTTTCTTCTCAACAGGATCATAGAAACGATAGCCAAATTCATCTTGACCATAACCAATGAAGATACACTGCCTAGTTTTAACATCCAACTTTGACCTTTCATCCTTAGGAACATGTACAAAGGCTTTACACCCAAAGACTCTAAGATGATCATAGGAAACATTCTTACCAGTCCAAACTCTGTCATGGACAGCACCATCTAAAGCAACAGCAGGAGATAAATTGATAACATAAGCAGCAGTATTAAGTGCTTCTGCCCAAAAGGAATCTGACAGCTTAGCATCTGAAAGCATACATCTAACCCTCTCAACTAAAGTTCTGTTCATCCTCTCTGCTAAACCATTTAATTGAGGAGTCTTTGAGGGAGTTTTCTGATTCCTAATACCCTGTTCTCTGCAATATCTATCAAAAGGACCAATATACTCACCACCATTATCTGAGCGGATGCATTTCAATGTCTTCCCTGTTTGTCTTTCAACCAAGGCCTGAAAACCCTTGAACACATCAAGTACTTGATCCTTGGACTTCAAAGGAAATACCCAGAGTTTGCGAGAATGATCATCAATAAAAGTCACAAAATAAAGTGCACCACCATGAGATCTTACCTTAAAAGGACCACAAAAATCAGAATGTACCAACTCCAGCAAATCAAGCTTTCTTGAAGGCGGATGACTCTGAAAAGAAACTATTTTCTGTTTACCAGCTAAGCAATGAACACATTTCTTCAACTTTGCTTGTTTCACTCCAGAAAGCAAATTATTCTTAGCCAAACTATCAATCCCCTTCTCGCTCATATGACTCAGCCTTCTATGCCATAACTCTGATGAAGTATCATTCTCCACCAAATTTACTGAGTCTTTGGACATGGAGCCCTGAAATACATACAGTTAGACAATTTGTCACCACGGGCCACAACCATCAAACCTCTAGTAAGCTTCCACTGGCCAACACCAAGTGTATTAACATAACCCTCATCATCAAGATATCCCACAGAAATCAAATTCAAGCGAACATCTGGAGCATGCTTGACATTATTGAGAACTAGTTTGGAACCATACTTACTTTCCAAACAAACTGTCCCTATGCCAATAACTTCAACTTCATGATTATTGCCTATTTTCAATGTTCCAAAATTACCTGGAGTATAAGAAGAAAATAATTCCTTCTTTGGCGTGACATGAGAAGTAGCACCAGAATCCACAAACCAACTAGACTCATCACGAACAAGATTAATGGCATTTGCATCACAAGAAACAAGAAGATTATCATTAGCAACAACAGCAACACGATTTTCATTATCGCCTTCTCTCTTTTGTTGTCACATATCTCTCTTGTGCTTGTAACAATATTTCATGATATGCCCATTCTTGTGGCAATAGTCACATGTAATATTCTTGTATTTAGACTTTGACTTGCTTCTAATTTTACCTCTATCATTCTAACCTCTAGACTTGTTTCTCCCCCTATCTTCAGTAACCAAAACATCGGAGTGTGAAGCTTAAGAAGATGAGTCTTGAGATCTTCTTCTCATTTCTTCATTCAAGACACCACTCTTAGTATATTCCATGGTTACAACACCACTGGGAGCAGAATTATTCAAAGAAACTCGAAGAGTTTCCCAAGAGTCTGGCAGAGTATTAAGAAGCCAAAGTCCCTGTATCTTATCATCAAACTTTACACCCATTCCGGACAGCTGGTCAAGAACACCCTGAAAATCATTAATATGATCAGAAATAGGAGTGCCCTCTTTATACCTGATATTCATTAATTGTTTAAATAGGAACAACTTGTTGTTGCCAGTCTTCAAAGCATAAAGTTTCTCGAGCTTGTCCCACAAACTTTTGGCATGTGTCTCATTCACAATATGATTTCTAACATTATCTTCAACCCATTGTCTAATATAGATACAAACCTGCAGATGCTCAAATTCCCATTCTTCATCATTCAGAGACTGAAGCTTATTAGAAGCAAACACATGTAAATGCATCTTCTTGACAAATAGAAGATCTTTCATCTTGCCTTTCCAAATATGATAGTTACTACCATTTAAACACACCATTTTGCTCATATTTGCCTCCATCATTCAAAACGACAATCAACAATAACCAATGCTCTGATACCACTTTGTTGGGAAAGACAAGGCACTAACAAAGAATGTCTGACAGGATAACAGCGGAAGAATACCCAATTCTATACTTTCCCTTCTCGATTTGAACCAAGAGAAGACAAACAAACACAAGTAATATGATAGTTAGGCAGCAAGTAATTCAATCAAACAAATATAACAAGGCAATAATAAACCAATCACACAAGACACCAAGATTTACGTGGAAAACCCTTCGATATGAAGAGTAAAAAACCATGGGACCAAAAGCTTCACTATAATCACCAAGAGTTACAATATTTTTCTCCAAAATTGGACACAAAACAAGTGTCAAACAACGAGCAACAACAAAATAAGATTGCACTAAATCTAGAGAATTAAAGGAGCAAAATCACCAATGTCGCAGCTACTGTTCACGACAGAAAACTGAAGCTGCACACCACCAAATCCAACTCTGTCAGTTCCTAATCAAAGATTGAGATGAAGATAATTTGTTGTCCAAAAATCAGCTCAATCGGACAAGAAACGTAGCGGGAATCGCAATTTGAAGTTGGCTGTTAGGGCTGAATTTTGACTGCGAAAAAACTGCTCTTTTTCTCTCTTTTGGCTGCAGAAAAAACTCTCTGTGTATATGAAAATAAGATGTAAATAGGCTTATATTGCCTCATAAGAATGGGCCTACGGGCAAGAATGGGTTGGTCCAAATTGGGCTTTTATTTATCCACATAGGAAGGGAAAAAGGCCCATAACCCAACATTTGTGTCTATATATATATATATATATATATATATATATATATATATATATATATATATATATATATATATATAGAACAACGAATTTCGGGTTGTTTCATAAAAAAAAAACAAGAAATTGTTGAAAAAGTCTTGTTTACTGAAAACGGATGAAGCTGGAATATTTGGAAAATAAGATAGTGAAAGAAAAGTCGAATAATTACTAAATATGTGGTCACATTTTGTGTTGACGATGTTTTTCTATTTTTTCTTGTTGAAAAAACAGTGTTTCGTGTGCAGGCATACACATAGATATTATATAGTAGAAATATTGGTGAGAAGAAACTATTTATGAGAAACTGAGCAGTAGACGCAGCTATGTAATGTTTGTAAAAAAGTCGCACATGAATTTTATGGTAAGGTCGTTAGCTATTGTATTTTAATTTCTTGTTAGCTACATTTTTACATACATTGATATGTATGTTAATTGGACTATTCCAAAGAGATTCGCGAAAAGGATATACCTAATTAGTGGGAAGAAAATAAGACAAGTTAATGAAGAAGTGAAATATTTTGAAAAGTGGCAATATTAGCACATTTGAGCGGGACTATTCGCATAATAAGAGGATGGGTTGCCTTTCATACACACAGAAGATAGTTCGTAGTAATAATTTTTCGCTTCAAGTTGATTCAGAAAATATTTTACAGGTTCAACAGTTCACTAAACATCCATCCTTGCAATCTTTTTATTAAGAAAGGTAATATCTTTTGCTTCCTCTGTTGTTTTGTCTAAAAACGATAAAAATAGAGGAACTTAATTTTTCAAGGTAACTTTGGATGTTTCTATATATGTATCAATTATATTCAGCAAAGTGCTCATATGAGTCCTTAAGTTTGTAATTATGACCAAGTGGATGTTTCTTTGGTAGTAAAATGCTTATAGCTTGTTAGACATTTTGCAATGTTTGCTTTTTGTCTTATATATTTTTTAAAAATTATTATTTTAGGCAGTCGAATACAAATCGCTATAACAATAAAGTCATTGAATCGAATGATGCAAATAAGGGTGAGATAATAATGCCAGGTGTTGAGGCGAAGTTATAATTTGGATTCGGAATGGTAGGATGATGTTCATAGTTTAAAAACAAGGAATTCAAATGAACTAGGAGAAATTTAACCGAAACATTTATCAAACATCTGAACAAATGCAAATTCACAAAACCTCAATTTCTTTTGAGAAATTTAACTCTGCCCTCTCTGCTTTTGGAGAAAAGAAATAAAAAAAAACAGAGTAGCGAGTAATGGCTTGAATGAACTAATTTTATATTGAAGGAGTAGGCAACGAATCCATCATTAATATCAGGGGTGTCGAGGATAGTGGTGAAAAAATATAATTATGTGGTTACTAGGACAAGAACATATCAACTTAACCAGATTTTGCAATACCTTAGCCAGGGAAAGATTTAGGTATAGTCAAGGTGTATCACTGGACACGACTTCGTCGAAATTTTCTTTCGAAATGTATCTATATAAAAAAAATTTAAAACAACACATAAAGAATAAAATAAATAAAAAGGACATTGCTTATATAAGAACACTATTAACTCAAAGTGGCAGAGGCGCCACATTTCAAATATTACGCCTGGGTGCGATGCCCACTTGATTGCTTTTCTTTACATATTTTATTTTTACCCTCTTTTTTTCTCTTAATTTTTTATTTTAAATTCAACACAATAAGTTTAATCCATTTAAAACATATAGACCCAATTTAATTCATTTAAATCTAATATAATTTTTTTAGAATTAAAATAAAACTCAAAATTTAAGTCCTTTATCCATTAGAATTATAGTAAAAAAAAATAGTATGGACTCTTTAAATCCTAATATTTCTATATTTGTGATTTGTGAGTTTCTTTAAAAAAAAAATTCCATTGTTGTGCATCATCATCGTTATTTGGCATCTCAAATCTCTCCGCATCATTTAAGTATTTTTAGCTATTCTATTTTAAATTATTATGTCCTTTAATTTTCATTTTGGTTTATTCAAAATAATAATAAAAAATTCCATTGTCTTGTCGCAATGAAACAAATTAAAATTCACAAAATTGATCACAATTGTCCGCAATCGTCAATTATTTGATTCTCAATTACTAATAATGCAGATTACATTATAGTACTATAAATTTAATGTAGATGTATATTATTCTAATAAAACCATAAATGTTCAAAGTCAATCTTAACAACTCAAGCTTGAACTGACTTGGGAGAACAAGATAATTAGTCGAAAAAAGAATTTATTTAGGTTCATTGTCGATTGATTTTAATTTATTAAGGATGTTAATCGTATTTATTTGCAATAAAATTTGTTGAATAACGATAGTGCAAGATATTATTAAATAGTGTGAATACGTGAATGGTTTAATTTATAATTTTTAAATATTATCTAATTTAATGGTAGTTGGTTTTATTATTTTTCATTTAATAATAATTTAAAGAAAACTATTATATCATAATATTCACAATAATGGGCCCTCAAATTTTTGGAGGCTTAAAGCAAATATTTCATTGATTTTCTTTGGTGAAGTATTCTTGTTCCTTAAATGGTGATACCGATTAGAAAATATCTGACATACGCCACTGATCTTAACCACCAATCTTTAAGTTGTAATGGTGGGGATAGCTACCTGGGGTAGGAGGAGGGTGGCAAATTCTTTTATTAAAAATTTGGGGTGGTAGAGGTACAGGTCAGGATTGTGGTGGAGTATGGGCTAAAACATTAATTTTTCTTATTTCAAAAATAATAATTCAGGGATCCATTATTAATAATTTAGCATTGCTTTAATTTTTTTACTTAAAGAGATTAAAGTGGATTAGAATCATTTTACCTAATTATATTTTATCAAATCCATATAAGTCATATTTTATGTGGACAGATTACAATCCTAATCCATTTAGATTTAGTTCTTTCGAATTTGATCCAAATCAACCATTTAACATCTCTAGGCGTAAGGGATCGAGATTATTTCTGAGTTCTCTATATTTCCTCTTTAATTTATGCACTTATTTTCTTACAAACCAAAAAGAGCAAAATGTTGATGGCTGCTTCTAGTCGATGTATTTTCTTCATCTTAATGTCGTTGTTTAATTTTTTATAATTCGATATATATTTTAAAAGCATATAAAAAAATTGATTGGCTCTTACAATTTTATAAATTTTATATATAGATTTGAGATAATTAACAACTTAATATATTTTAAAAAAACATGTAAGGATAGTGTACTTATTTGTCAAGTATTGTACTTATTCGTATAACTATAATATAACATCAAGGACTTTTTCTACATTCCTTTCATTACATAATTTATTTATTAATTAAATGTTTTAAAAATATTAAAAAGATGTTCACTGATTTATTTTGTGATTGATGTCTAATATGATAGCCCATATAATATATTTTTAGAGGTAACAATATCTAATAGCGAGAGAAATGTACCATAGGTAATATCATACCTTTCAACAATGATTTTGTTTTAGAATATTAATTAGAAATAAACAAAAAGATACCCCAAACATAAAAACAAAAACGTGATTTTTTTCATCGTCATTCATCCGTTAAATAACAATAGTATAGAATAATATTAATTGAAATCAAAACAATACATTAATGAGATTTCAAAATATTTGAAAATCATTCAAACTTTTATACTAATATGACCATATCTTTTGATGAATCTTCTAAGATAATTAAGTTTTCTTCTTTATTTTGAAGAAATTGTAGCAAACTACTTTGAACATCTCTATAATGAATTTTTGAAGAATATATATATGATTTTCTTAAGGTGAAGATCATATCAAGACATTAATAAGTTAATTAAAGATGAAAGAAGAAAAAAGAATGAAAAAATGAAAATTGACATTGAACATCTCTAAAGATATTCTTATTTATAGATTGGGCAAACCATAACAATAATTAGAAAGAAGTTGAAGAGGCGTATTATTTAAGTAGCGAAGATAAATATATAGAGGATTTTTTTTAACTTATTAGACATAATTAGAATAGTAAATATAATTGAATTTTTAAATTAATAAAATATTTCTTATTGAGAAAATGAAGAAAAAAAAATGTTACTAATATACAATATTTATTTACCTGTACGGTTATTTGGTTTGGTTAAAGAATTTTCATTTTCACTTTTTCAATTAAAATAATCATTCAATTTTTTGAAGCAATTATACACTTAAATTAATGTCCACGCTTTATTTAATAAATAACATAAATCGGTTCGATTCAATTAGCTTTGGTCGATTTTTCATATTCTTTTTTACACACCTACTTATAACTATTTGGTTCCCTTTATCCCAATACTTCCTATTTGTTTTCCCACCTGATATTTTATGCCGATGTTAGATCTTGACAATTGTGAATTTGTGTCGTGTAGGATCCATTTAGGGGAAACCGCTCCATATAAATGATTTTACATATAAAAAACTTGAACGTCAAACCTCTAATTAAGGGAGTAACAACCTCATCAGTTGCTCCACATCCATTGGTGGTCCTCTATCCCAATTTAAGTGTCTTATTTTATTTTTGATTTGTCCTAAAAAAGTATTTTATTGTAAATTTTTCAAAAAAAAAAATTAGTTCGATTAACCTACATGTAACAACAAAATTTAAATGCATACTATGTAAATGTATCATTTAAGTTGACATTATTTTACATTTATGTCCTCTAATTTTGGGTGTCACAAGTAGATACTTAAATTATTTTAGTCATGATATAGACATGATACCACATATTATAGTCACACAAGTAGTCAAAAATTATTTTAGATTATAAGTTTTAAATGATAATTGTTTAACTTCAAATTTTATGTCAAGTCAAATAATGCAACATAAATTGAAATGAAATATTTTTTTAACCAATTATTGTTAACAAGCATGATAATTAAAATGGTCAAGAAAATATAATATTTACCAAACATATAAAGAAATATGTGTTTCATTCACTTTTAATTCTCCTCTATTTCAAAAATAGATTTTAATTTTGCTTGTTATTTTTGACATGTCAAGAAAATATAATTTTTAATGTAATATATTTAATATTAATTACATATTTTTTCAGATCTTAAAATTTAATTATTCAAAAAAATTATTATAAACTTTTATATTGAAGCGTGCTTGTTCATAGTGATGGAAAAGTAATTATCTTTTAATTTCATGAATAACTAAAAGAAAAGTCAACATAAATGGAGACTCTGCATATTGTACCTGACCTGACACTGATATAAGTGACTCCTTTATGTATTTTTCAACGCTGAATATTTCATTGTGACACGGCACAGTACTTATTGGAAAGAATATGGCATAATAGATGAATATTATATTTTCTTTAAGGAGAGATTTTGAATTTGAATATTAAGTATGACAAAAAAACATTTCTAGAGATTGTGTTTTTCGTCAAATAAGATTCTATGCGGTGTGAATTTAAAGTTGTTTCAGAGTATGAATCCCGCATGAAATCAAAAAAAGAAGCACAGTAGTGAAATTATTGTTGCCACTACAATATCGTTCTATAGCTCATTTGAAAAAAACAGAGATGACTAGCAAGGTCCGCCAGTAAATTGGCGGAGGAGTTTCCCTTGGTAATTCTTCTTTTAAAAATAACAATTTTGTTCAACAAAAGTTCTATAAAATTATACTATCTCACCGTGATTACACGTATGTTATGTACAATTTCATTTTTTTTTTCCTTTTGATTTCTGTTTTAAAATTGTCCAAGTGTGTCTATTAAACCAAATTCTAAAATTTGATATATAGTTAAAAACATAATTAGATTCTGACAAATTTAAGTTTATTGTTTTGTATGAGTCATAGGAATTCACAGCCAATTATAGTTACATTAAAGGTCAATGATTTTATGATTATATATGGAAAAATGCACAAGTACCCCTTCAAACTATGCCCGAAATTCTAGAGACACATTTATACTATACTAAGGTCCTATTATCCCCCCTGAACTTATTTTATACATAATTTTATACCCCTTTTCGGCCTACGTGGCACTAACTTGAAAAAAATCAACCAGCATTGCACCCACAAGATAGTGTCAAGTACGACGACAAAGGGTAGAAAATTATTAATAAAATATTTTCAGGGGGGTAATATGACCTTAATATAGTATGAGTGTGTCTCTGAGATTTCGGGCATAGGTTGAGGGGATACTTGTGCATTATCCCTTTATATACTGGAGATAAATGTTTCATTTATTATAATTCAATTATTTCATTTACGAATGTATATTTTCTAGATCTTCTGAAATACGACAATGAATTTGTATATGTGTTACTTTTTAATTATCATGATGAGTGTGTGTCAGATACTTCAAAAGTCATGCATTTTAAAGAATCTTACATGATTGGGGCAAAGATTTTGGAGATTTCAAGCAAAGTAGGTTTAAGTTTGCCTAATTATATTTATGTGGGCATTTTGTTTAGTAGTTATTGAAAAACAGAGAATACATTATGTGAGTTTTTTGCAGGATTTTCTTAAGATTAATTGGTACTATATTTTACTGTATTACATTTCGAGATATATGTTACTGAGTCCATATTTACTTTGCACGTATGCGGAAGATTTTGAAAGACTTTCCCAGAAGATGTTGCAAAAATATGTTAAACCCTTTGTATCTTGAGGTTTTCAGTGGACAAGTGACACGCCCCGAGCTACTCCCGGACGCGGACTAGAACTTAGGATCACAAGTGATTCAAGCTAACCCTGTTGGCATTATCATGAGCATACTAAAGATATAAACTGAATGCGGAAGCTAAATTATAATTTAAACTGAAAAGATGTGGAATACCCATATTCCATAACTTAGATAAATGAAATAATGATGAGTTTAATACAAAGAAGTTATTAAATCAATACTAAGTTGAAACTAACTATGTCTGAAATAAGTATCTAAGTAACCAGAAATGTTTGGAGAAGACAGAATCTGAAACTAAAGGACCAAAAAAATGAAATGAACTCATGACCATTGTCCTTGGAGAATAAGGGCTCACCACTAAATTTGCTGAGATCGAAAATCGACCTAAGCATGATCTGGATGCTGATAACCTAAACCTATATCATGAGAAGATGTAGCGCACGTAAGCATAAGTTCTTGAAGGTATTGAGCATGTAGAATAGAATAAAGCTAAAATGATGCATAACTGAACAAACACAAAAGCAAGTATAATAATATGAACATGATATACTAACTTTCGGAGCTAAATGAATGCAATGACCAATTTATAACATGCTGAAACTGAATAGTGAATATACTGATAAATGATCAATTCAAGATAGTGTAACTGAGCTGTGGGAGATACTAATAACCGATATTAAAACAACAGAATCTAAATGTGGAATCCGATATATACGCCCCATCAAGAGAACCCAATATACCATGTCATAGGTATAAAGGCATGCTGCCATGATCACTAATTTGATGCCCACAGAGAGGACTTACAACCTACTAGGCTAGTAGTTCTGGGACTATTTGGGTACGCTGAACCCTAGTCCAATTCATTATTATGCTACTCCCATTGATTTATGTAGTTAACTAATTATGTTTGAATTTCTGTAAATACTGGATAGCTCAAAACTAAACATGCAAACTGAGAATGCAACATTTAATATGATAATGATGCATTTATAACTGAGGCATGCATAACTGAATAACTGAAATATCTTACTTAGCATGTGCAATTCAAGAACTAAAGAAATACATAACTAAGGTTTTGAAATTCATACGATAAACTGAATAATAACTTTACGATCTGATGTGGAATATATATTTAACTAATTCTTAAAGTTCTACAAAAGTTCTAGGAACCCTAGCTTTTCTCATGATAAAGAAAATCAAGAACTCACTGAAAACTAGGGAACCAATGGGTGAAAGGAACTCAGTAATGAAATCCCACATACCTGGTGATGAG
This sequence comes from Solanum lycopersicum, assembly GCF_036512215.1. NCBI lineage: Eukaryota > Viridiplantae > Streptophyta > Magnoliopsida > Solanales > Solanaceae > Solanum > Solanum lycopersicum. Next base: position 26,404,906 of record NC_090800.1, read on the forward strand.
ATTTACGGAGAAATATTCAGATTTTAGGGTGGAACTGATGGAATTTTGTTGCGTTCTTGAACTAGGTTCTTAACTTTTTTTTCCTTGGTTGCTTCTAATTTTTTAAGTTTTTATTAATGATTTGACTTAAATAAGTTTTAGTTATTTTTGTATGCTGAAACTAACTAAATTACGATGATTTAGGGCCAAAATAATGTATCTTAGAGTTTCAACAAAGTGGAAAATCAAAAGACCCCTGAGTCAATTTCTATTGGACCAAACGACGACCTGGGTAGACGGTCCACCGTTCAATTGATTATCGGTCATTTAGGTCCGTAGGTGGGGTCTATTCGATAGGCTTTTACTAAAACGAGCATAACATTTTACTAAGAGTTCTGATTTTAACAATGTCGGTGGCTATCGAAAGCTAATTCAATTATCTATCTATTGGTATTTCATGGGAAACCTAATTCCTTTTTTTTCTATGAATTATGATCAATTAAGGTTGACCAAACTGCATTTCCCCCCTAACTTTCTGCTAATTTCCATCTATAGTCATACCTACGGTCTGTAGGTCCATCTACGGACCGTACTGGTCAAACGTAAAACTTGTCAGAGAGTAGGAAAATGAAGTCTTGATCGATAGAGACATACTACAGACCATTGGTCCGTCTATCTTTCGTTTGTGGAATGATATTTTAGGGGTTTCTAACCCAATCGACGGATTTGCAGGAAGGGTCGTTGGTCAGGCTATGATCTATTGATAGTGACCATCAATTGCACTTCGGTTTTTTTTTCTTCTGAAAAGCTGATTTTTGGTCTGTTTTGGATTCAATGTGTTATAACAAGTATGGGAGATTGAAATGCAAAATTTGATGGTTAAATTTTTCTAACCAAAGGATGGGAGGATTTATGTAACTATGATTCAATAAGTTGTGGGCACTTTTTGATGTTTGGATACAATTCTCGTTCCCATTTTGATGTCACTATATATGATTTGAGTGAAGCAGAATTCTAATATCCATATAGTTTATACACCTTCCACTTTCATGAAACAAACCATGTACTAAAATGTTACTTTTCCGAGTCGGATTATTATGTAGAAAAACTTGAGGATATTCCAAGAATCCAGAAAATGAATGAAATAGTTCTTGATAGGGTTGATTATTCCGCTGAAAATCTAGGCGATGGATATTCTAGCAAAAGGAAAAGATATAAAGATGATGTAGCTTCACCTTAGATCACAAGAAAAGACCAAAGTAGGATCTTATTGGCTATGACCTGAAATTCAAAATTAATCTTGTTGCATAATAATTAATACTATGAGTTTAAGTTCTATGCAATGACATTGTAAACCTAATTACACAATAAGTCACTTATTAGCTCGTATGTGTGGTACTTATTACTAGTAATAAGTAATTTGTCGAAATGGTAAAAAGAAAATTTACATTCTTGTTGTATATAAGTTAAATTTCATTTTATTTTAACACAATGATCTTATTTTCAATTTGAAGAAAGCAATGAAGATTGCAGGATTCACCAACAAAAATTTAAGAGCTTTCATTATCAGAACAAGACATTAATGGAAAAACAGATAACTATAGCATATCAGAAGCAATTTTAAATCTAGTAAGTCGTTCATTATATCTTTTATGCAACTACCATATGTCTCTACTTCAATTATTATGGTAAGCTACAAGCTACAATATTTACGGACTTTGCAGTGCTCTAATATTTATTCATTTCATTTTGTACTATGTCAAAATCTATTTACTTATCCTCCTTTGGAACTCCATATCGTTGAAATTTGCTAGAAAGTGTTTCCTTGAGAACAATGACAATCTTTTTCTTCGTGTTCTATGAAGTTGATCTTGGTCTGCCAGATAAACTATCGAAATATGGAATTCTAAATTTACGTCTTGTAGGAATGCATTTTTTCTGGACAATTAGTTAAAAGTTTGTGATGTTTGTGTATTTAATGTGCTTAAGGACCATCAGTCCTTTGTAGATGTCATAATATTTCATGCAGCAAAGAGCACAAGAATGCTCAATATAGTTGAAGAATTTCCAGGAGGTTCTGATAGTAAAAGCTAGGTTGTGAAAAGGTAATTATGTTCCATCTTCTCAACACAAAGTAGTCCACACCAAGGAACTAAAGAAACACATAGGAGGTTCATATGATCTCAACTCAAAAAGTGAAGGTGATAGACAAAGTTGAATTTTCTTTGTAAGATAATTGGAGTATGCAACTTTAGTTGTACTAGTAATATTCTAATCATTTCATTAAGGTTATATTGGCTTGAATACTTTTTTTTAAAAAAATTATGAAGGCACTGAGATAAGGCATTATGCTAAGATTTTGGGTCATTGTCCGTTAAGACGTGGAATCAAAAGAAGAAGATCAGAACAGAGGATGATGATGTGGAAACTCACAAGAAGATGTAGCTTTGCCTTCTTTCACAAGAAATACCAAAAGTAAGAAAGAAGAGGAATACATTGATGTTTTACTTTATTGGAATGTATAATCCAACCAGTGATCTTGAGACCAGGTCCCTTAACTTAGCAAGAAGAGTTCCTAAAATATGTGCAGAAAGTAAATAGTTGGAAGTAAGATCTGCACAAGAGTTTTACGTTGAAACCTCCTTGTTCAAGAGAATAAATCATAATCTCTCACACATGACTTTTAAAACTGTTTTCACTAATATTCTCAAAGGAAATAAAAACCAGTTTACAAACCACAATTAGATATTAAGCTCTTAATCACTAAACTAAGAAATACAACGATTACTTAAGTAAGCCTAACTAGATACAACACTGCCCACTATACTACACTAACTAGTTAATATAGACTTTACAGTAAGACACAAAGTTACTCCTAACTATTTTGCACAAAGATTCACACCTGTTTTAAACATTTCTAACACAACTGAAATGAATCCTACAAGTTAAAAACAAATACAAACAATCAAGAACAACAACAGGTACAAAAATCACTCCTTCAGTTGATCAGGTCCTAGATGTATCGATTGTCTTTTTACGCTTGTGAATTTAGTTTTCCAAATATTGAGTTGTGTTTTAGTGAGATACTATATACAATCAACATAACTCCTTTGGAAAACCTATTGGCTTAGAGCCTGTAGTTTAAAATGTTGTGCACCTACCATTAGAGGTGACAACTTTTATGACAACTATCTTGTCGTATTTTCACATACGCAGTCTTGCAGGACCAGATCCCTTGCAAACTTTTCATAGAAAGTTCTTGAGAATAGGTGATAGGTCAATATCCTTTTGAATAAATGAATTAATTTGTTGTTGGTCATGTTGACTAAGCGAACCATAAAGAGTTATTCACCGTGGGATGAACAACTTCGTCTATTTTGATTGGTGTAGTATGTTAATGCCTCACCAACCTCTGACACGAAATCTTTACAATTGTACCCCAATATAGATCTAGAAAAGAGAACTCAGCCAGGGACCGGGTCCCTTCATTTGTGAGACGCTGAAACAAACACTTTCGTCGGCTCTTCTTGTTATACAAGTACACTGATTTTTTCACCTACCACCTGATATGACAGCTTTATAGTTGTACCCATTTGAATTTGGATGAGATCACTCTTCCAAGGACCAAGTCCTTGCATTTGGGAGAATCATCAAAACACCTAGAATATACATACTTACATGACAACTTATTAGTAATACATTGATATTGGTTTTTTTATGATGAAGAAAGCGAAGGAAGTTGTTGAATGCACAAGCAAAAATCCAAGATTGTTTATAATAAGAACAACACAATAGTGGACATACAAAGCACTATATCACATCAAAGGACTAAAACTTTTAAATCTAACAATCCATTCATTTAATCTTTTATTAAACCATCATATGTGTGTATACCATACATTTTGGTATGCTACAAGCTATAAACTCTGTAGACTTTCCAAAGACTTTACTCAGTTCTTCGGGATGCATGTTATTATACTTATTTCACTGTGTCCGTCTCTTTTAGCAGAAAAGACATTTAGGATTTTCTAGGAAGTATTGTCTTGAGACCGATGGAAATTTTTCCACCTTGATACTTTTGCGTGAACGTCAATCGGAACATCATCCACTGCCTCCTTTTATGGTTTCTTTATTTTTCTTCCATTTCCCAACTGACAATGGCAAAAAATCTTAACAGAATTCTTAATCTTAGTGCCTTCACCATTTTCTTCTTTGAAAAATTCTAAGCCAATATAACTTTACATTAAATGATCAAGAAAATTAATAGTTTAATAAAGGTTTTATACTTGAGAATATCTTATAATGAGAATTCACCTTTAATTTTTTAGTTGAGACCATATGAACATCCTATCTAGTGTCTTAAGTTCTTGGTTAGGACTACTTTGGGATGAGAACATGGAAAAAATTATCAGCTTCGATAACCTTCTTTCTACTATCAAAACATCCTTGCACTTTTGTGACTATATCGTGCATTAGTCTTCTCCCAGCTGCACGATGATCTTAAAGTGCATTTGACAGACCAAGATCCGCTGCTTGGAATACAAAGCAATAAATTTCCATCGTTCTCAAGACAATACTTCCTAGAAAATCCTAAATGTATTTTCTGCTAAAAGAGACGGACACGTTGAAATAAGTATAAGAACATGCACCCCGATGAATTGAGTAATGTCTTTGGAAACTCTACAGAGTTTATAGCTTGTAGCTTACCAAAATGTATGGTATACATACATATGCTTGTTGAATAAAAGATTTAATGAATGGATTCTTAGGTTTAAAAGTTTTAGTTATTTGATATTATTTAGTGCTCTGTCTGTCCATTATTGTGAAGGCACTGAGATTGAGCATTCTGTTAAGATTTTTTTTCCATTGTCAATTGGGAAATGGAAGAAAAATAAAGAAACCATAAAAGGAGGCAGTGGATGATGATCCGATTGACGTTCACGCCAAAAGTATCAAAGTGGAAAAGTAACAGGAGGATGTAGCTTCACCGTCTCTCTCAAGAAAACTCAAAAGTATGTTTTCTCGGGCTTACTAACAGTAGATCATCTTCTTCCATAACATTTTACTAGCAAAATATTGATTTTGATTTTCTATTTAAAAAAAAGTGGAGAATGTTGTAGGATGCACAAGCAACAAACAAAGATGACTTATGCTAAGAGAATGACAATATTGGACAAAGAGAGGGCAATCACATATCAATGCGAAAACTTTTATATCTTAGAATCCATTTGTTTTAACGTTTATGCAGCCATCATATATTTCAAAACCATACAATCTGGTAAGCTACTTTAGAGACTTGCCAATACTTAGTTTTTTTTTCAATCCATATGGAAGCATCAACTTATAGTCAATTAACCATCTCCATCTTTTTTGGCAGCATATATGTTTCTTATTTGCTTGGAAATATTTTCAAGAGAAATCTGGTGACTTTGTGCTTCATGTTCTTGGTAGGGGATCTTGGTCTGTCAAATATGACTTGGGGATATAAGACGGGACAATTCTATTTTACTTTAAGGTCCTTTGTGTTGGATAATAAGTTAAAAATTTGTGATGTCTGTGTATTTGAACTGATTAAGGGCACTCAACCCTTTTGAGAGATGTCACTGTATTTCATCAAGCTGAGAGGAAACCAACGCATACAATAGATGAAGGTATTTCTGATTTTAAAGACAGGATAACCAACACTAGAGTCTAGAAGTTTGTGTTGTGTTTTATGTATCAAGCAAGATACAATGTGTTGGATTTTAAAAGGTGTGAATTAGCGTCGCTTCGTAGGAAAAGTCGCTTTTAAAATAACGTTAAGCTTATTACCAAAGATTAGTCAATATTTTCCTAATTTTACTTTTTTCTTTTTGTTTTTGTCTCTTGCAGATCTAACTTCCGTGTGTACCAAGTACGCAGAGTAGAGGAGAACAAATACTGTCATCCGACCCCAACCTAGAGCGTACACTACACAAAATGAATAAAAAATTGGGTATTCTCGACGATTATCACAACCCGGAACTTCCACCACCAATTGATGCTCATGATCAATTATTACCTGTAAATCTTGTTGAAGGTGAAATTTGTAGGAAACCTCCCACTCCACGCCCTCATGAGTATTGTAGGGTATATGATAATATTACTCACTCTGACGGGCCACTTGTCTTCCCTCCCCTACCACATGGCCATACTTTCGTGGTAACTAGTAGTCTGATGCAGATGCTCACCGCTAGAGGTTTGTTTTCGCGGATACCTTCTAAGGATACACATGCTCACATCGCCAAGGTGAGGTCGGTGTGTAAGAGTTGTGCAGTGGGCCCTATGTTCAACCTTAAAATCGTGAAGTTTCTCCTAGGGATGGTGGAGGTAGTGTGACGCGAGTTGAAGATATGTTGCAGATAATGATGATGAGGTTTGATGATAATGATGAGAACACTAAAGAGTTAAGGAGTGAGTTAGCGAGTATTGGGCAAAAAGTTTATGCACATGCAATCTCGATCAAGCATACTGAGTTGTAAATGTCCCAATTGTCTTCAGCTGTGAACCCACGCCAATCAGGCACTGTTCCTAGCAAATTTATCCAAAATCTAAAAAATGATGGACATTGTATGGCAGTCACAACTTGTGGTGGTAAGCAAACCATTGCCCCACTGATGTCGTATGGTGTAGAAAAAGTTATAAGAGGCGATGATGAGGTAGTGGAGGTTAGTGGTGAGTTAGGAGACGAAACGGGGAAAGAAATTGAGGTACCCCAAAAGATGACCCCCAAGACTAGACCACAACCTCCATTCCCACAGAGGTTAGTAAAAAAGACTGAAGATGGTAAATACCAGCATTTTGTCACTATGCTCAAACAGATTTCCATCAATGTCCCTTTGATAAAAGCTCTTGCAAAAATGGCAATTATGCCAAGTTAATGAAATATATGGTCACTAAGAAAAGATCGTTCAGTTTTGAGGATGATGATAGAATGCAGCATTGTACTGCTATTGCTACAAGGTCTCTAGTGCAAAACAAAGAAGATCCGAGTGCCTTCACTATTCCATGTAAAATCGGGTTATTACACTTTGCAAAAGCATTATGTGATCTTGGAGCAAACATAAATCTCATGGCTCTATCTATTTACAATAAGTTGGGTTTAGGAGACAAAAAGACCAGTGCAATCAGGATACTGATGGCGGATGGAACAGTAAAGACGCCTATTGGATACTCCACGATGTGTTAGTAAAGATGGAGTCATTCATATTTCTAGGCAATTTTGTGATTCTGGATTGTGAGGTTGATTTTGAGGTGCCTATTATTCTTGAGAGGTCATTCCTTGCTACGGGTAGAGACTTTGTTGATATGGACAAAGGGCAAATGAAATTTCGGTTTAACAATGAAGAAGTGACTTTCAATATTTGTAGGTTCATGAGGCGTAGTGGTGAGATCCAATCAGTATTTTCCATATCTTACAGGGTTGAAAAATCATTTGAGGTACATATAGAAGAGCGTCTTGGTCTAGAAGCACTAGTGACATTGATCATGAATTTTGATAGTGATTGCATTGAAGAGTATGGGTCATTGGTCGCGGCACTTGATCAATGTGATGTTTGATTTAAACCAAAGAAGTTGGAGTTAGATATGAAGCATTGTGAGTCTCTACCCGCGAAACCATCTATAGATGAGGATCCAAATGTATAACTTAAGGATATACCACCGCATCTGAGGTATGTATTCTTGGGAAAAGGTGGCACTTTGGTGGTAATGATTGCGTTAGAATTTAATGTGCATCAAGCTGAGTGTTTGGTGGAGTTGTCAAGAAGATTCAAAAGATATATTGGGTGGACTATTTCGGACATTATTGGGATCCCTACCAGGAGTTGTTGACATAAAATCCAACTCATGCCCGATCAAAAGCCAAGTATTGAGCACAAGAGATGTTTAAATCCACATATGCGAGAGGTGGTGAAGAAGGAAATCATTAAGTGGTTGGATGCTGTAGTGATATATCCAATCGCCGATAGTAGTTGGGTATGCCCTATTCAGTATGTACCTAAGAAAGGGAGAATGACTGTAGTACCTAATGAGAAAAATGAGATTGTTCCGATGAGGCCGGTGGCTGGATGGAGGGTATATATGGATTACCGGAAATTAAATGTATGTACCAAGAAGGACCATTTTCCTATTCCCTTCATGGATCATATATTGGATAGACTTCATGTCCTTATGGGATCTTTATGTTCAAATAAATGTCGTTTGGGTTATGTAATTCACCAGCCACATTTCAGAGATGTATGATGTTAAAATTCTGTGATATGAGGACACTATTGAGGTGTTTGTGGATGGTTATTCAGTGGTTGGTGCCTCCTTTGAGCAGTGTTTGAGTCATTTGTCCGAGGTTCTTAAGAGGTGTGAAGATTGCAACCTTGTGCTAAATTGGTAAAAATGTCACTTCATTGTGAAAGAAGGAATTGTATTGGGTCATCGCATTTCAGAGAAGGGTATAGGGGTTGATTGAGCCAAAGTTGAGATGATAGAGCGACTCCTCCACCTATCTTCGTAAAAGGTGTGAGAAGTTTTCTTGTGCATACAGGATTTTACCGAAGGTTCATCAAGGATTTTTTAAAGATTGCACATCCTTCGTGCAAGTTGCTTGAGAAAGTGTGTATGTTTCATTATGATGAATCTATTCTTAAGTTATTTGATGAGTTTAAGGAAAGGTTGGTGTCTTTACCTATCATCATTTCTCCGAATTGGAGCAAGCCTTTTATAGTGATGTGTGATGCGAGTGGGGTTTCTCTTGGTGAGATATTGGAACAAATAAGGGATAGATTCCTTCATCGATTTACTTTACTTGTAAAGCTTTTAATGAAGCCCAAAAGAACTACACCATGACTGAACAAGAGCTCCTTGCACTAGTCTTTGCTTTTGAGAAATTTTGCTCCTATTTTCTTAGCACGAGTTATAGTTCATACTGATTTTTTTTCATTTAGATATTTGATAACAAAGAAGGATATGAAACCAAGGTTGATTCATTAGGTATTACTATTGCAAGAATTTGACTTTGAGGTGAAAGATAGAAAAGGGATCGAAAATTAAGTTGTTGATAACTTGTCTTGATCAGAAGATGAAACAATGCGAGATTTAGGTGAAAAGGCTGAAATTGATGATGCTTTCACTGATGAGCATGTATTGGCTGCCTCCCAAGACTTGATCTTATGGTTCGCAGATTTTGCAAATTATCTGACTGGTGATACCGTCCCACTGAACATGTCCTTTCATCAAAGGAAAAAGTCATGCATGATGTGACAAAAGTTCTTTTGGAATGAGCCATACTTATATAGGAGTTGTGCCGATGGGCTTATTCGGCGTTGTGTGCCGGATATTGAGATGTTGAGTGTTTTGAAGGCATACCATTGTTCGCCTGTAGGTGGGAATCATAGAGGTATCCGCACTGCTCACAAGATCTTGAAATGTGGCTACTATTGTCCATCAATCCATCTAGATGATCATGAGTTTGCCAAGGTATGTTATAGATTCCAAAAAGATGGTGGCATTTCGAGAAAGCAAGATCTCACTTTAAATCTCATTCTTGTTATTAAATTGTTTGATGTGTGGGGCATTGATTTTATGGGCCCTTTTGTGAGTTCTCATGGGATGAAGTACATTCTTGTTAGAGTCGTTTATTTGTCAAAATGGGTATAAGAAATCGCACTTGCGAATAATAAAGGGAAGAGTGTCACCACGTTCTTGAAAAAGAACATATTTAATAGATTTGGCACCCAAAGGGCTATTATCAGTGATGGAGGATCCCACTTTTGTAACAAGCTATTTAAGGGATTATTGGAAAAATATGGGGTTCGCCATAATGATGCCTCTCCTTACCATCCTCAAACTAGTCGGAAAGTTGAGGTGTCAAACAGGGAGATTAAGCAAATTTTAGCATAAACGGTGAACGCTAGTAGAACAGATTTGTCAAGAAGGATTGATGATGCTCTTTGGGCCTACCGGAAAGCATACAAGACTCCTATAGGTATGTTCCCATACCAACTTATGTATGTGAAGGATTGTCACTTACCCGTTGAATTAGAGCATAAGGCCATGTCGGATGGATTGGAACGAGGCTGCGGAAAAGAGGTTTATTGGATTGAATGAGTTTGATGAATTTCGCTTGAAGGCATATGAAAGTTCATCCATCTACAAAGAAAAAATGAAGAAGTAACATGACCAAAGATTGAGAAGCGCAATTTTTTGGTTGGAGATTTGGTGTTTTTGTTCATTTCAAGGTTGTACTTATTTTGGAAAAAACTCAATTCCAAATAGACTGGTCGCTATTTGATCACCCAACTATTCCCTCATGGTGCGGTTGAGTTGGAGAACAAGGAGGGTGTGAGGTTCAAATGTGAACGGGAAGTGAATAAAAATCTATATATGGCATGCTGAAACGGAGAAGGAAGTGATCGAGGCATACCCTCTTGATGAAGTCAGAGTAATCAAGAGTCCTCTGTGGTTCCGTGATATTAAATCAAGCGCTGATGGGCAGGCAACCCACTATGTATCCTCTAGTCAACTATAGGTTTTTCATGATTTTCTACGCATAGTTGCATTATTTTTGCTTTTATTACTTATGTCATGTCTGAATGTTCCTTTATTTTTCTTTAGAGGTGTTGGTTAGAGTGTAAAATAGGGTCTTTGTCAAAAAAGTGTCAAGAAAACACAAAAATATTAGCTTAATGGGTGTTAAATGTGCAGGAACTAAATCACCAAAAATCTACAGATATTTGGTCTGGTGCACCCATCGACGGACCGTCGTTCCTTTAACGGACATTCGGTAGGATCCATCGTGCCCAAGTACAAATGGCACCTAAACTCAACTGTGTCTACTCACGAGGTAGTTCCAACAATGTCACCCTGTCGAACTGGCTTATCATAGGCTCAGATGATGAGCATGACCAAGAGTACGTCCCACCCAACACCCGCAATCCTACCCATGTTACTCGCCCCACTAGAGCCACGCCCACTAGGATGGCGCCCGACGTAGTCACTGCCTCCAAGTCTAATGAAGAGCGCATACTGACCGAGGGAGCGTCTAGCTCCGTGAAGGCATCCGGTTCGGAGGAAGCTTTTGGCTATGTGGAGGCTTCTAGATCGGAAAAGGCTTCTGCTTCTGCCTCATCTGATGAGGCTACTAGTGTTGATTTTACACCAGCACCTCAAACTGGATCCCCGCTCCAGTTACTGATCAGCCCAACCGGTGGTGTGTCGAGGGGAAGTACCAAATATATGTTGATGCTAAGATGCCCAACAACAAGGGGGTCATGACCAGGACCCGAACACTTGAGTGACGGGTTTTCACAAGGAGTCTTCCCACCATGCCAGCCATTCATGAGTTATTCGCCCGACATCGACTGGAGTGGATGGCTCGAGATGTAGGCCCCTTTAGCAAGCTATGGTCCGAGAGTACTACGCCTCCTATGCGGCGACTCTATGATCTCTGCTGGACAGGCGGGAAGCCCCCGCTAAGCATGCACCATTGGTTTATGTTTGATTCCGCAGTAAGTGGGTTGACATTTCCTTGTAGGACATCCGCAGATTTATCTATGGCGCGGAGGTTGATGACGCCCCGACTCCTCTCACTGCCAAGTTTGACTATTCGTGGAAGTTGATTAAAGATTGATGGTTCCAGCGTGAGCCAGAGGTGTGACAGACCACCAAGCGGTCGATTCCATAGTACCTCTCCATAGATGGTGAGGATGCCATTGGAAGCGGTAGCCCAAGGGGAGTAGAAAGAAGGCCAACCTCACCTTCACAGCCAAGTTCGTATGGTTGTTGGTCCGACACTGCCTTTCCCCCACTGCTGCGGATAATATTGTCACCTGGGATTGTGCAGTGCTGATGGCTGCCATGATTGTGGGGTTCGAGGTGGACTACGCATGGCTATTACAGGCGGTGATGCACGAGGGAACCTTTAAGGACACTACTACTTACCTATTCGCGTTTATGGTTTTTGCATTGTGCACGTCTGCAGGAGTGCCCGTGTGGCACATTGATGTGATCAAGACCTCGCCTGACCAGGTTGACATCGGTGTTATTTGGGATGAGGCCAATGAGTTGGCTCCCAACAGAGGGCCCCGTATAGAGGTGCAACCGCTAGGTGAACCTGCCAGCCTTGGTAGAGCAGGATTAAGGGGATAAGACAGTGCCCAGATCGTTACGCCTTTCGTGTGGTTGGAACTTACCCGACAAGAAATTTCGCTACCTTAGGATCGTTATCTGGGTACATCTGAGCCTACAGATACCACTCCGGTCGAGTATATCCCGATTGGTAGCACCACTTCAAGCTCCTCCCGCTCTATCTCATCTTCTACACTTGTCCCGCTTGCTAGGGTCCAGAAACTAGAGTCTAAATGTCCACACTTCTATATCACATGCAGCCTTGGATGCAGAGGTCCATTGCTGAGGCAGAAGAGCGTATGAAGAAGAAGATGGCCTAGCACAGTAAGCGGAAGATCATGTAAGTCCAATAATGCTTGGACACATTTGATCTGCGGGTTGTCGCTCAACCATCTTCTAAAGTGTATGTGACAACTCTCCAGGATTCTGAGGAGAGTCTGAGAGCTGACATGGACACTATACTAGAGGCTTGGATGCCTGAGTCTGAGGCCCCTTCTGCAGATCCTGCTGAGGATACGGTGTTTGATTCCCTGTTCTCCACCAGTGAAGTGCAACCACTTTCACCAGGAGAGCATGCCAAGAGGCACCGTACTACATATGAGGATGAGTCCAGGCTCAGAAGAAGGAGAGCCATGAGTTGGAGGCTGCCAAGAGAGCATTGCTAATTCATGAGGAGTCCCGCCAATTGAGGGCTATAAGGCTTGATGCTGGGGCGTCTAGCTCTAGAGTTGTTGAGGATGAGAGGAGATCTACCAATGGTGTTGTTGTTGCTAAGGACACTACTGAGGGTGTCCCTACTAAAGAGGGAGGGGGTTTTGGGCAACCGGACCCTCCAACTTGTTGATCGTCGACGCTTTGTGCCTCAGGTTTTCTTCACCTACCACCCTATTTTATATACTTTATGCATTGGGAATAATTGCTTGTCTTTTTCTTGCGGTGGGGTAAATGGAAAGTGAATGCTAGGGTGAAGTGTTTTCTTTTCCCCCAAGAGACTGGTTATTTTTATTGTTGAACCGACATGTTTGTGTCATTTGTACAAAGTATAGAAATTGACTCTAAAGCACGATTGCTAAAAAAATGATTTCCTGATTTACAGAAAATGTTGAATGACTAGGCATAGTAATTTATAAATGTGTTGCTCTAAGCATGACATAGAGATACACCACTGCATTGACCTAAATCTAAAACTCAATCTATGTTTCTGATAATTTAGTGGAGTAATGAGATGTCAAGTGAGTATGAGGAAATTTGAATATTTCACCATTGGAACCGAGCTAGAACGTGCCCAATTAGTCCAGCTTAAAGTAAGTCGTAATAGACAATTAGGAAAGGATCATAGGCCCCTGTTCAATATATCCAATCTTTAGCCTAAATAACGGAAAACCGAATGAAATTTATCCCTTTTTTATCCAAATGATTTGAGCTTAACACAGACCTTTCTTTTTAACCCCAACTAATCTTTTCTAGGAACAATGTGTTGGATGTGGTCCCTCCTTGGACATATGCACCTTTGCTTATGCCAAAAGCATAAATTGAGGGTGGCTAATGTAGAAAACAACCTTGTAGTGGCCCTGATCAAACATTGGGTTTTGTGTACTTTAACTCATGGCAAAACCATGAGTTGAGGGTGGCTATTATGAGGAATGCTCCAAAAATTGGGTTGAAAGAACAGAAAGAGAGAAAGAACAAAAGAAAAGTGACACAAGAAAAGTTGAAAGAAAAGTATAAAAAATTATTTGAAAATGTGAAAATACAAGCAAGAAAAGAAAAGAGTTACTTACATAAAAGAAGAAAGATGGGAGAATAGGAAGGTGAAAGAATACAAGAAAATTAAGAAATTCCTCCGAATAAAATGATGAAATGGTAGGAAGCTTAGCCTTTATGTCAAGGAGGGAAATAAGTTACTTAAATACATTCAAATGTACCCTACCTAACCCTAAGCCTAAGTTACAAGCTAAGAAAGTCCTATCGTGATCTTAATAGTCTATTATGGTGAACTTGAAGCATTGAAAATAAGGGAAAGCCTATGGCAATAAGTATAAATGAGGTGTGAAGTAATTATGAGAGAGAGTGTTGAAAAATAATCCTTATACTCAAACTGAAATCATTGTGTGAAAAATGATGATGTTGTTTTGAAGCAAGGGCCCTAGTTGCAATATCGGAAAATTAGCACCTTGGTGAGAGATCAAAGAGGATAGGTGTTTGTGTGTGGTGAGTCTTTTTCATTGTCTGATCCATATGATCAAGCCTAATAGTGATAGCATGCATAAACAATTTGAAAAAAATCGGGATTAATAGTCATATGATTTCAAAAAGCTAAAATAAGGATTCTCTTGTACAACGATTTTGTGGCGAGTCATAGTGCGTCGCTTGAGGCGAACAACGAATATAAGTTTAGGGTGTTTACGTACTGTGGTTTTATGGTACTTTCAATACTTTTTCCTTAAGTTTAGTGTGTATATAAGGCCTTTTTGTATTGGTTTTAATGTAGTTTTCTCTTTGTTTGCAGAAAATCTATCGAGAAAGAGAACGTGGGAGTGTTGTGCTTCAAATTGCAAAAGTGACGACGGACGGAGCCATTTACGGTCTGTAGGTGGTCACCGTCGTACGACGAAAAAGGCTATTAAAGAAAGTTGGGGAATTCTGACTATGTGTAGGGCTATGGAAGCTCTCGATATACCGTCATAGCCACGATGGACTGTCCTGCAAATCCGCCAATGTTAACAGAAAGTAGTCCCAGTACCCATCTTCAAAAGATTCTAAGTATGGAGGAGCGGAAGCCATCGACGGACCGTTGTGCATGTAACAGACCGTCATCCATGCCCGTCGATGGTAACAGAAAGTTTGTGAAGAAAGCAGTAGAAGAAGAAGTTAAATATGGAGTGACAAGGGCCTCGATGGTCCGTTGTGACCTCGACGGTCCATCATGACCTCGACGGTTCGTCGCTTCAGTCGTCGACTCAGACGCGTTTTTGGTCAAATTTTCGTTAAATAAATTTCCCTTTTATGTTCGGACTTGTCTATTATAAATACTTGTAAAAACCTAGGTTTTGAGGTTACACTCTTGGGCATTTTTAAGATTTTATTGTTCTAGTTCTAAACTTGTGATTTTGGGAAATTATTTTATTTTCTAGAAATCATTTATTGCTAGCTTATTAATAAATTCATTTAATTTTCTAGATTTTCTTGAATCTCATCAAAGTAAGTGCATGAATTCTTGTCAAACTAATATGAATTGTGTTATTATATGAAATGACGGAGGTCCCCGATGGTCCGTCGTGGCCTCGACGGTCCATCACTCCAGTCATTGACTCAGACGCGTTTTTGGGCAGATTTTCCTTAAATAGATTTCCCTTTTATTTTAGGACTTGTCTATTACAAATACTTGTAAAAACCTGATTTTTGGGGTTAGACTCTTGGATTTTTTTCAGATTTTATTGTTCTAGTTGTGAACTTGCGATTTTGGGAAATTATTCTATTTTTCGTAAATCATTAATTGCTAGCTTATTGATCAATTCAAGTAATTTTCTAGGTTTTCTTTGATCTCATGAAAGTAAGTGCATTAATTCTCATCAAAATAATATGAATTGTGTCATTATATGGAATGACGGAGGGTCTCGACGGTCCGTCGTGACCTAGACGGTTCGTCGCTCTATTCGTCGACTCAGATGCATTTTTTGGCAGATTTTCCTTAAATAGATTTTCATTTTATGTTAGAACTTTTCTATTATAAATACTTGTAAAATCCTCATTTTTGGGGTTAGACTCTTGGGTATTTTATTGCAAGCTTATTGATCAATTAAAGAAATTTTATATGTTTTCTTTAATCTCATCAAAGTAAGTGCATGAATTCTTATCAAACTAATATGAATTTTTGTGAGGGGCACTTTTTTCATGATAGATATGTGATGTTATTAAGTTTCTTTGATGAGAGTAGGTGAAGAAACATAAATTTTATGAGTTCAAAGTCCTTCAAGATAGGAGGTTAGATGTTTGTTGTTTACTTAGATGTCTTGCATAATGATTGAGAAGTCTACTTGATATTTTATAATGAGTATATGGCTTACTCGTTTATATTAATCAAAGAGATGACATTGCTAGTATATTTTTTAGATAAGATTTAATGCTTGCTCGAGGAAGAACAAAATTTTAAGTGTGGGGCGTTGATGTGAGGCCAAAATACATATTTTTTTATCATTATTTACCTCACATTTATTATTTATATTATCTTTTTTGAGTAAATTTTTTTATGGATTGTGCTAAATTGCGTGTTTTATTTGCAGGATTAATTTGGAGGGAAAATGAAGAAGTTTGGAGCTAAAACAAATTAAAGATGGAAGGTTAAAGAAGGAAATCAAGAAGACGGCTAAACGGATTAAAGTTAATAAGATAACGTGTGTGTGGAGTGTGTGTGTGTGTGTGAGACTGTGGGTGCGCGCGTGTGTATTTGTGTGTGTGCGTGTGTGTGGGTGTGTGTGTGCGCGTTTGCGTGTGCGCATGTGCATGTGCGTGTGCGTGTGCGTGTGGTGTGTGTGCGTGTGCGTGTGCGTGTACGTGTGTGTGCGTGTTTCACTCAATTTGGATATGTGGCATCATTCAAGACGCAGAATGAATTTACGAAAATCGATTCTCTCCGGGTTAAAATTTTCTAATATTTCTTGAACTCAATTATTTAATTTAGAGTTTTTATATATATAAAATAGGGCATGAAAGATTATATTTTGGGGGAACCCAAGAAATAAGATACAAGACACCATATAAATATTTTCTAGTTTTGGAGCATTGTAAGAGACATGGTGAAGGACGAAGAATTGTGATTTATTCTTTCTTCTCCTTTATTATTTATTTGTATTCATGATTAATAAAAATATATTTTAGCTATTGTTCTTAAATTTTTATGATTAACACAAACAAATTTATTTTAATAAATTTTAACTGTGTTTTGTGATAAAGAACAGTTAAGCTTCACAACTAGGTTTGCGGGAACCATGAGCAACTAACAAAGTATGAATAGTATTTAAGCAATTCTCAAAAAGGTTATTGCATGTATTTTGGACTTCTACTACTACTATTACTACTAAATCTAGTATTCTAAGTGTACTTTAATGTGGTTGAGTGGTTCGCTAACAACATCATTTTTGATATCAATACACTGGTGATTGATATCATTCTATCCTGGAAGGACATATTTCAAATCAAACCTCGGATACTAGAAGGGGAATAATTTCCTTAAGGGGATACTGTGCATTCAGTGGGCTTTATTTTCTTTTTGTTTTTCCAGAATCTTGTACGCATTATATATTTTAGATTTTTGAATTAAGTTTTGTTCTTCTGTTCTTGTGTTCTTCACTGGTTCATTAAGATTTGGTAACTTCGTATTTCTGCAATGTTTCTTAGAATCAGTAAAATATTTTAAACATTACAACAATTCTTCCTTAAGAAAAATATTTCGTATATTATTTCTAATCCATTTATGATTCTAGTTCCTCTACAAGGTTTAATTTTCTAATTGTGAAAATGTTCTTAAAATTTATTGTATCTTACCAAATTTTTAAAAGTTTTACTCAGAGTAACTTAACAATACAAGATGAACAACAATCTTAAGGAAAAGATTATACTGTCGGTATTTCTTTTATTCTATTGATTGAGAGAAACAGATCATGAAAGTAGAAGACTAATGCATTACTTTTCCACAAATTCGGTGCTTTGTTTAGCAAATTTGAAGTGAGAATGTAGAGAAAACATTTTTTGATAGTATTTTAATTAAAAATTACACCAGATAACCTTCTTATTATTCTATCTAAATAGGCAAATAGTTTTTAAGAGTTAACAACTTTTATTTTTATCATATGTATCTATGGTAAAAAAAATTTCAAACTGTATGTTGTGGAATGAATTTTGATTGGTAAATAGTGTTGCCTTTGAAATTCTTTAGTTTGCAAAATGAGAGATACATATTTCTTTATAAAATAGTATGTCAAAATATTATAATTGGAATTATATTGAACAGAAAAATATTTATATGTGATAAAGAATATGTTTAATTATGTTTGGAGACTAAAAAACTTTTGTAGTTTTATATTCCATGTGAAATTTAATTGCGTCTGGTTTTTGTAAACTCAAAATTATTGTAGTTTCTACGCTAGATAAATCAGACAATGCAATTGGTTTGAAAAATATGAAAAATTCACATAATAAGTCAATGTTATAATTTTGACTTCTATAAACTTCATTGTTATATAGAAACAAATTTTACAAAACTTTTTGTCTTTATTGTTAGTATTCTAAATACTAAGTTGTATGTCTATTTTTGATAAAGGAAAATATATCAGTGACTTAGAATGTGTGATTTTGTTCCACCATGGAATGAACTTTGACACTATGTAAATATTGTCAATAGGAATTGAAGCAATATAAATTTTTAGTAGAATATTATTCCAAAATTGCTTTCATACTACCAATGACATTTTAATAGTTTGGAAAAATAGGTGGAAAAACTATTTTCAAATAGTTGAAAAATATTTTTAGATCACATTTAAAATGGGGTTCTTTGCTTATGATAAAGATAAAATTAGACTTAGTGTCTAGTTTAATTTTGGATCAAAAGATATGAAATTCGGTGATACATTTGTATTATGTTAGACCCACAAAATTCTTGGAGTATATTCGGCATTGTGGTTGTTGAGTTTTTTAATTACTAGTATATGTTGTGACTAGTATGAAACTACCAAATAATATATATACTTTCTCAAAATGTTTGTGTTATTTTATGACAAAATGTCACTTAAAATATGGTGACTTTTGATGAAAAAATAAGTCTATTATAATAAATGTATTTGCATAGACATGAATATTGATGAATAGTCATTTGTTATGTTTTGTAAAAGAAACATTTGGACTACAATGCCTTTAATGTACCCAATGAAACTTTATTCCTTGGTAGTTTAATAACAATGAAATAAAAAATTATGGAATTGTCCTTCTTAACAGGGCAGTTGACAACGTGATAACTCTAAAAAATGTTTGTATCACACAACATTGTAAGAAATAGGAAAAAAATGTTAATGAGAAAAAGTCTACCTCGCGAAGAGCTTTTCAAACTCAATATTTTTATTTGTTCTTACTTTCTTGAGTCAAAGGTAAAATGAACACTTGGGGAATGTCGATTACAAAATCTTGTAAGTAAAACTAATCAACTTAGAAATTTGTCTAACTTTGAGTGTAATAAATAAAAATATCATGTTTGTGAGGATTCTATGTTTGCTGAGCATTCTTATATAACTAGTGAACTTAGCCGCGCTTTGCGCGACAAAAAATTACTCGTTAAATTTTGCTAAATGATTAATTTTTTGAATAGTTGATTACTAAATATATTTCTAAAGATTCTTTATAGTCTTTAATCTAAATATATCAAATTAAGTCTTAATTAAGTTTATTATTAGTACTTAAATTTTATATCTTTTGTAATTTGAAATCGCTTAAGAATTTTCGAAATTATAAAAAAATATCCTAAATTTATTCTCTTTATTTTAATAAGAAAAGTAAATTTAATGTAATAAGTTGAACTCTTTATGAAATTTAAATTTAATTTAATAATATAATAAGCTTAATGTTAATATAGTTTTTTTCTAATATCTATTCTTTTCCTTCAAAAGTATTATACTTTCCTTTAGTAATGAATTTTTTTTCATCTTTCACTAATCTTAGATTATGAAATGTTTGTAAATCATTTTCTATCTTGACTAATTTTACTACGATTATAATATATTGCCTATTATTTATATAAAAATGAATAGATTGAAAGATAAATAGTCTTAAATACGTGAATAATATAAAGTATTCAAATAAATTAAACCCAAATTATATATATGTATTAACTAAAATACAACTTTAAACTAACCTATATTTTAGTTACAATTTCTAAATTATTCTAAAAGGTAAACATTAATAAAAATTGTGAAATTTCCTAATCCTCAAAATTGATTTCATCATTCAAAATAAAATATGTACAATGTTGAAACCATTAAAAAAACCTTAAAAGATAATAAACAAAACGATTCATGTCTTCAAAGTTAAAATTAATATACCTCAAATTTCAAAAATATTATTTAGTGTAGGTATAAATTATAATTAGATAAATTAATCAAAGAATCCTTGTTGGAGTACCAAAGAAAATTAAAATAAATTAAATTAAACAAATAAACAAAATAATCTTTGTAGGAATACCAAAGAAAATTATCCTAGCCTCTAATTATTCAATTTGTACACACTCTCAATGTTCACTTACACCATTTGAAGATTATTGGACATAAACATTAATGTAGGGTTCCTTTTCCTTGTGAGTTTATGAAAGTTAAACTTAAATATTGTCATATGTTCATCTTGTCTTCCATTATAAATAATAAAGATTATTTTAAAAAAATGCGCAAAATAATAAGTACACTAAAATCATCAATAATGAGGAAAAAAGCAATAAAAACAAAAAAAAAAAGAACAAAAAATATTGAAAATAAAAGACATCAAACAAACTTAAATAAAAAGAGTAACATGAGTGAAATATTGTAATCATCAAAATTGAATTTGAATTTCCAAAATTTTCATATACTCGTCTACTCGTCCACACTGTTAAGTGTTAACAATAGAAGTTAGTCACAAAGAATCTATATATATATATATATATATATATATATATACACACACACACACACACACATATATATATATATATATATATATAATTAGACATAATCAAAGTGATGTACCTTGGTAACTCAAATTAGATATTGTTTTCATTGAATTTGAATTTCCAAAATTGTCAAATGCTCATCTTATCTTCCACATTGTAAATGTTAGTAACAAATAAACTATATATTATAAAATTAGAAATAACCAAAGTGATGTACTTTAGTATAAATATGATGAAGAAAGGAAAAATAAAATAAAAAATTCTTGCATTGGTGAAGATGACATGGTTTTAGTATTTATAGTAATCTATAAATTCTTAACTATTGAATCAATAAATTAAAAGAGTAATGGAGTAATCAATACCTACAATTGTAACTTATATTGGTCATTAGTGTCTTAATTATAATTTAGTAATACTTTTAAGAAGGAATAGGGAAAGGTTTAAATATTTAAAGGGATAAATTGTAACTTATATATACCTAAAATAATAAAGGTATTAATGGAGGAATTTAAAGAGAAATAATGAATAGAGGATAATTATTTAATTTAACTAATATATAAGGATAAAAATAAGAGAAAAAAAAGCTTTAAAAAAAGATAAAATATATAAATTCTAATGCTGGCCTATGAGGGGTGCCACATCAGCACTTTCATATCCAGATTTTATATATATATATATATATATATATATATAGATTGTCGAAAGAAATTCTAATCCCTTATAGTGTATTTACACTGACATTTGTGATATGAATTCAACATCATCTCATGATGGAAAAAAGTATCTCATAACTTTTTATTGACAATTGCATTAGAAAGGGATATGTCTATTTGCTGAATGGTAAGGATGAAACAATAAAAATGTCTAGATAATGTAATATCGAAGTTGAAAATAAGTTGGGAAAGAGATAAGAAGTAACAAGGATGGAGAGTATAAATTTCCTTGTGCAGAAATATGTTTGAAAAGTGGAAGTATCCATCAAACTGCTGCCTTTTTCACCTCAATCTAATGAATAATTGAACGTTAAAAGAGATGATGGATGTATTATTTATAAGTTTAGGTTTACCACACAATTTGTGTGGAGGAATAATCATTAGTGCAAACAGGAACAACCAAAAGTTTCGTCTTTTAGAAAGAAAGCAATTTTGTTTGTTCAGGACAAAATCTTTTCCATATGAGAAATGGAAAGGAAGGAAATCCAACTTGAAATATTTCAATGTGTGGATGTGTCTATCAAAAGTCAAAGTTCCAATTCCTAAAATGTTTAATATATGAACTAAGACTATGGATAGTAAAGTTAGGCTTGAATAGTCTAGTGAAAGGTGTAAATGACCTTGGGCAGAAAAAGAGAAAAATGTACTTCACAAAGTGATTCAGAGGCTTAGTAAATGTCAAAGGATATTTACTTCCTTCAAATATGACTTTGTAACATTTCTTGTTCCTCTGTAGACTCATTGTTTTGGACAAATTGTGTTAACAGTGTGATTGGTTCAATATCGAGAAATTTTATTTGAAGTTGATTGATCTTCATCAAGGAAATAAACCTTTGGGTTCAAATTGAATTCTCAAAAGGAAGATGAAAGTCAATGGAACTCTTTACAAACGTAAATCAATATTTTTTCTCAAAGGTTTTATACAAAAATAAGGTCTTGAACTTTTCGACACATACTGACCAATAACTAGAATGTTATTTATTTGGATGTTAAAAGTGCTAGTTGTGGTATATGACCTCCAGATTCATCAAATGAATATAAAAAAACTCTCTTAATGTCACGATTGAGGAGCACCCTTAGACATAACCGACGTCTTCATCCTTGGAGAGGACTTGGACTGCCCCTTAGCATTCGTCATAACATCTCATAGGTCAAAAACACAGAAAATTAAAAACATTTACTTATTGAGGTATACATAGACCACACACATATAATATATGGAGATTACACAGAGTTCTCGCTTATGAAGCTTATATAGGCTTCTTATTTAGGAAACATAACCAATACATATGATATTGTCTAATAATATCGACTCACATTAAACAATCTAAGAGTATCCACAACATTTGGCATAGCCCTTACATCAATAGAATACACCACATATAGGCTTACAATAGTGTTTGGAATTATATAAGAAAACAATTGTATATATACATAAGCAATACGACTAAGATAAAGTGGTGGTATCATCCTCGGAACATTTAGGACCTACCCAAAACATGGAGGAAAGTCCAATTATACTTGCAAAGCGACCTTGATTCTTCAATGACCCCAAACCTAAATTATTTGGAAAAGGGAAAGAATAAGGGTTAGTACAACCACATGTACTACATATGGAAACATATGCAAAAAAAAACATTGAAATCATGCTTAAAAGGATATTTTGTTCAAAAACAGGCAAAGTCACTTTCAAAAGACTTTATGCACATATAAGACCATATACAAGTCAATAATCACAATTTACACAAGACAAGTGTAACATTCCAAATAATATACCCGTGTAATTAAGGACCTATTAAGTTCTAAAAATAGGTATTGGGGGTAAATACGCACCCCAATGCCCAATATTTAGAACTAGTTGGCATATTAGAAAATTATGGGCATAGTAGAAAATATTGGCTTAAAGGGTGTTAGCCAATTTTCTAACATTAATAAGCTTGTTTGGGAAATGTACCTTCAACAAAGACCCTAAGATAAAAATCATGTTTCATAATAGTAACACACAATATGTACTAGGAATCGAAGGGTCAAGCCTAGTATCATAACACATGACCATTTAAAATGATCACGTCGATTAAGAAGGCCCAAGGACATAGTGAGGATCCTTGGGAAAATAAATAAACATTACCAACTGAATCATAAATAATAGTTAGTTACAGGTGTACAACCAACCCACGTGCAAGCACATCGGGAAAAAAGGCCAAAAGGGGACTACCCTAACCAAATTTGGTTAGGGTAGTTAGGGGGCAGGCGTGCATATGGATTCACCCATGTGGGTCCCATATCTCTAACTAATTCAAGACTCTAACCTACTGACGTAACTTAAAAACTAACCTAGGACAAACAAAAAGTAATTATCTAGTACATCCGACAACCTAAGACTTAACCGGGTTACACTAACCTAGTAACTAGTTCAAGAGACAACCTAGTACCTAACCTAGGATGGTCCAAAGGGTTAGTTATGGTGCTAACGACATAAGGGTAATTTATTCATTACCTTAGGTCACCTAGTACAACTCAAGAAACATCCTAGTACTTAACCTAGGATGGTCCAAAAGGGTTAGTTATGGTCCCAAAGACTTAGGGGTACTTTAGTAATTACCTTAGGTCCCTTAATTAATTAAATTAATAATTTAATTAACTAATAAGAATTTCAAATATTGGCCGAGACAACACCAATTTCAAGATTTTTGGTTAAGTCAATGTTCTCCTATATTTAGTCAACTTAGGAGTGACTTTTTAGTAATTAATTAATTAATTAATTTAATTAACTTATTAGCCTAAGTTGAATGAGTCAAGATAAAATCCTAAACCCACAAACTCACTATCAAACACTTAGAAAACATGACGCTAAAACAGTAAGCAAAAAAAAAGGCAGAAAGTTCATCGTCTCTCTAGGGAGAATTCAATGTGTTCGTCAAGGTATTGTTCAAGGAGGTCTTCGTAGATTAAGTTCTACATAAGGTATGTGTTTCTCTCCTAGAATTCTTTCTCCAAGTGTATTTTCCATCATCTTTAATATATGAAATCTTGAAACTAGGGTTGTTTCCCAAAGATCTTGTTGAATGTCCTTCCTCCCGAGTATCCTTGTTTCCGATTCCAATTAGTGCATAGATGTAGTCTTGATCATGTTTTTGGTATGTGGTGTTGGATGATATTAATGTGTAGGGTTCTTGATTTGTAATTTTCGAATTAACCTATATTTTGTACACTTATGATGTTATGTGCTCCTTACGTAAAATAAAGAATGATGTTGCATAAACTTGTGCCTGAAAATGCTAGTCTTGAGATGCTACGGCCGTGATGTGTATACCTACTATTAAACGTGATTTAATGAAAATTTCATGTTCATTAAAGAGTTCATATGAGGCTTTATGAAATGGCTACTAATGTGATGTTTAATCTATGTTATAAGGTTGGCTAAAAACATATCCACGAAATCATACTTGAATGAATGTTTGGCTTATGGCAATAAAATTTCTAACAATACATTGTCCAAATTTTTGAATGGAATTGTCTATAATTTTATCTTTAAATAATTAAAATATTGGATAATGAATAATGTATCCCAAATTAAGCATGAATGAATGTAACGTTGGCTTGTGCCAACAAAGATGGCTATAAAATCTTTTAAAAAATTACTTAGGCCAATACAATTTTATGTCAACCATATATATCAAAAGTATTGAAATGAAAATATATGAACATCTAAGGTATATCTACGAATCCATATCCAAGGGCATGCCAATCATTGGGACAAGTCCCAACATGCCTTAACCAAATGAACTATGAACATATGTAACTCATTGAGTGAAGTTCTCATCGTCCATAAACGAAGATATGAAGCTGTCAAACAAATGTAAGCAAGTAAAGTGAATATTAACATAATTAAAGATGTCTACGTTAATAAAGTTACCAGAATGAGGTGTTAAAGGAAGTGAGACAAGCCTCACTTACACCTAAGATACTATGTTAAAATACTCACGAAAAATGGTGTTAGAACGTGTGAGACAAGTCTCATTAACACCAAAGATTTTATGTAAGGATAATTCACATTTCGTCAATGTAAAGAAATGGATGACAAGTCTTCAATAGAGTAAGTAAACCTCAATCTAGAAGGAAGCTTCCATAATGTTTAAGTAAACTCTAAAAAATAAGAAGATAAAGAAAGTGAGAAAAACACCGATAGACTAGCTATGTGCTTGTGATTGCATGTGTAAGTCTCATGAGATGAGACTACCAACGATGTGGATAAGTAGTCTCCATATGTCTCCTAGTCTTCGAACAATGTTTAGCTCACATGGGAACTAACCTGTGAATTCAACCTAAGAGAGCTAGGTATGTTTCTATCTCACCTTGGCCAGTTAGATCACCTCTTTTCGTTGTGGGGAAGACACCAGATTTAATGTTTAGCTCTCATAATCTACGTCGGTTAATGCTCAAAAGAATTTTCTTGGTTCACTATAGCCGTGAGCCACCCCTTTCGGTGTGGGGTAAACATTTGACATGGATTTACATTAGCTGGTGAATCACCCCTTTTCGGTGTGAGGCAGACACTGGATGTCATGTAAGCTCACATGATCTAGATTCATTTTGATCGGTGAGTCACCTGTTTTTGGCGTGTGGAAGACACTGGATTTCATGTTAGCTCGTATGATCTTACTTCTAAAGAGGTCTCTAAGAAAGAAAGAATGAAATATGAAGGAACATATGTTCAAGTGAGCTATGAAATTAAGAGCTTATGAATATCAGTCATCAGTGTTAACACCAATGAAATTTTCAGCAAACAATGGGCAAAGCCAAATTAAATTGGCTTATAATGACTTTTTGTATTATGCCAATAAAGGGGAGTAAAATCTAATGGATAATCAATGATTCATAACTTCCATAATATAAAAAGGATAAAATAAGTGGCGTAGCCAATAGAGACTTGTTGTGAAGTGTTCCTGCCCAACGAATACAGAATGTAATGAATGACTTGTTGCAAGGATAATGAAAACATTCCCTTAGTCCTTGGGTAACTTACTTGAGTCATTGTGGGTATGGGACTACAATGAATCATTGGAATTGTAAGTAAAACATAGGATCAAAGGAATCATTGAACTTCTCAACAACAAGAAGAAAATGGCTGAAAATAAAAGTAAGTACAAAAGGGAGAGCTCTCGGGTTCAAGGGGATTAAAAAATTTCAAATCTTCGCTCGAGTTGTTCTAAAATTATGTTGATGAGTCTAATGTCTTGTGATCACCTACAACATGAGTTGTTTGCTTTGAATGCATTAAAATCATCATATTCATACAAAAATTCACAAATAACGAATTAGGAAAGTCTAGTGATGTCACTTTCCTGAAATTACATGTTGTTTCGGAAGATATTTCCTTGATATGCATAGCCCTATGTGTATGTGTGCATACACCCATACTTAGTACAAGTGTATATTAACCCTATACAATTATATATTATATTGGTGTGGGTTAGGGAGGGGATTGAAGAATCATTGCATCGATTTGGACTCAGCGAACTCCAGACCATTTGGTAGGTCCTCTCTAGTTCGAGGATGCTACTATTATCTTCATAGACTTGTATTTAGACATAGCTAGAGGATGTTGTCCCTAGAGTTTCTTTGTGATGTTTTCATTTTAATGTTTTTGTATTCAGGCCTTTTTGGCAACCTTATTATGATATATATTGATTCTCCCTTTTGAATTGTTTAATCCATTATAGATGGTTGTTTAGTTTGAGCTTACAGTATATGAATCCATGTAACTTTTACATGAAGTATATGTATACTTCATTTTGTTTTAAAAGTTTTTAAATTTTCTGCAAATTTAACTATATGAATGTGATGAAAGGTAATAAGAGGCTTGTCTGCGACCTCAGAGAGGTTAACGACGCCAGTTGCATTCCGATTCTAGAATCAGGGTGTGACAACAAGTTCATATCAACACATACAGACATTAGCATAATATCTTATCATCATGAATAGAATCTTATTAAGATCATATCGATATAACAACTCAACATAATGTCACAAGAACAATTCATGTACTAGAGTTCATAACATCAACTCACAACCTCTTTCCAAACCTACAAGTGCAATGCCTATGTGAAGCCCCATAACCTCAAATAATTAAGTAAACTAAGGAAAGTACCATAAGCAATGTCTACATTTCATTTCTTCATATCATTCGTTTTCATTATCATGTACATCAACTTAAACCAATATCATGTTCATTAAATATAGTCCATATCATTTAAGGTCAATATCATATAAAGTCAACAATTGCATTTTGTTCATATCATAAGTACAGAAGAACAACCCCTAGGACTTCCTTCTAGGTCAACTTGTGCTATGTATAAGTAGAGTCTCATACCCCTACCTACACTAAATAGAACCCCTTAGGTCATCATAGTTAGTGCTGGCTTCATTACTTTCATTCATTCATTTTACTTACGGGAACATTCGCCTTAACTAACAATATACCATGTGAGCTTAACATGGAATCTGGTGTCATAAAACCCTACAATAAAGAAGGTGTCTACTTGAAAAGGTAGAACCAAAATATGAACATAATATTCTAGGTGGATCCACTAGATAGTATGACAGCAATATAGTTAAGGAACTAGGAGATATGTCTTGAACCCTCAACATTCCCATTAGCTTTGGAGTCCTCATGTCATGAGAACATTGGTGAACCTCCCTTTTATTAGGTATTAACACCTCTCATTGTCAAGTTCACTCGGTGCTAAGCTGAAGTCCCTTTTTGAAATGTCTTTAAGCCTTCTTAATCATCATATATTAGTATAGGCCATAAGAGACTAATAAATTGTATATCATGTCATTATTTTATTATGTATTGCATGAGAATTTTCTTTCAATACAACCCTTCATTTGTGATACCAACATATGATAGTCATATCATAGTAAGACACACAAGTGATTTACATTCAACCTTGTATCATATACCCTTAGCATAATCTAAGAATTAACTTATTCAAGATATGTCATCACATTCATCATATCATAATCTTATTAATATAATCACATATAATACATAAATTGAATACCATTATCTAGAATAATCCATCAATATTCAAGTAAAGAAACCATTATCATAAGGTCATACCACATAGCCATCATAAGCCTTCTTCAAGATATTAACACCAATCCAATAATATTAATCCATCAATTCACTTAATAACATCATAATATAGTAATCTATAAAATAACTAAATCAATTGTATCGTCAGTAATCAATTCAACCTAAATTTATAACTCAAGGTTAACGAAAAAAGGTTCAATCCTGTATTCTTTCATTGAAATAGGTCAAAGACTAATAAATACAACAATTAACCAATATATAATAATAATGTACCACTAATAATGAAATGAAACTATAAATAAATCAATTTGAAATATCAATTACCAAAATTGGAAGAAAATCCAACTTTTAGACTTCATTCGAGACCAATTTTGAAGATCCTCAAGGGGAAAGAGATCCCAAGACTAAATTACTTCCATACATTAATATTCCTTGAATTTTTATGGACAAAATACTGAGTCTTGAATCCTTAATAAAACATGGATTTAGTCTTCTATGGGGTCTTGCAATAGAGAGAGAAAGAAGAGAGAAATTGGAGAGAATTGGTTTTGGGAATTATAGGGTGTTAGGTTTGTTTTAGACATAGGGTAGCTTATATAGTCCTTACCTAAATTATTTTATGCACCCCTTAACCCTTAATTAATCACCTAACTAATTAACCAATTTAACTCCCTAACTTTCAACTTGGCGGTCGACTTAACCCCCAACCAACAAAACCCATCGACGACCCGTAGTCCGATCTGCAACCCCCTGCATGGGAGTGGTTTGGAAAAGAGATAGGGTTTTTCGACCTTTTGAAAAATATTCTGACTGTCGACCTACGAAAGCGGCTCGTTGTTTGGCTCATGGTTGCATAGTGTCCAAAATGACACTTTTGGGTCAAATAAAAGGTTCCTCTCCGAAGACCCTTAGGGTGATCCTTGGGGAGTCATAACCAAACGTTTTGACCCAAAACACACTCTTTTATATATTTAACACCTTTTGACCAAATTTTACTAAATTCCAACTCTTAAAACCCCATGAAACATGCCAAGGCACACTAGCACACATTTCATAATTCTCCAAATGTCATGAACGTTTCTTAATATTTTTACTTTAATACTTCCTAATTAGTTTCAAAATATTAGTTTAGGCTTAGAAATAGTGTTTTATACCTTAATTTATCATGTGAGGTTCTAGACCAAGTCATGGACTTTCGAAATGTTACACTTAAGAAGAGAGTTGGAGGAATAAATTTACATGGAACAACCCTAGGGTTATACGTTCATGGTAAATAAAAGAAAGTGTGAAAAATTGTTAAGTCACATTATGGACTAAAACAAGGACCCAAACAATGACGTAAGAAATTGGACTAAACCATGTTGGCAAATGGATTTAAGAATGATTGAAGTGATAAATGTGTTCACATAGTTCATTGTTTGTTGGTATATTGGTGATATGTTGATAATCTATAGAGAAACTATCTACATAAATGCTACTAAATGTACGCTAGGAAAAAAAGTTTGAAAAGAAATATCTTGAAGATATTGATACGATCTTAGGTATAAGCTTAGAACTCCATAATCTTTAGCATTTTCATGGTCTCATTACATTGAAAAGGTACTTCACTAGTTCAAATATTTGGATTTTAATATTGTCAAGTCTCCAATATATTTAAGCTTCGCATTTCAAAACAGTGAAGGCAATTTAGCATATTGGGAAAATGATGTATATCACGAAGTGTGCACTAGCAGATATATCAGTTCTTTTAAGAAACAGAGTTTATTTAGAAACGATCCCTATCAAACTCATTAGATGTCAATAAATTGAGTTTTGGAGTATATAAAAATTACTCAAAAATATATCTATCATTTTAACAATATCCTACCGTATCACAAAGATATATTCATACAAATTAGATCACCAGATAAATGAAGTAAAATTCACTAATTGAAATGTATTTACTCTTGGTAGAGGAGTAGTCTCTTGAAATAATTTCAAAAGCGAGATGTATTTCCAGCTCTACATGATCTTTGAGATAGGTGCTCTACATAAGGTCGGTGAATAAGTTGAAAGACTCCGAAATTTCTTGATAGATATTCTTTTTTGGCCCAGACACAAATATTCTGTAAAATTTTTGAGCTAAGACTCCAACCATTCTTTGTATTGAATGAGATTTTATCAATGAATTAATAATTTCTTAAGGTAAGGCCAATAGATGCATCACCTTGAGTTCTAAAGAACTAAATTGGAAATAGCAAAATATGAAATTTTGGAGGGTTAAGCTATGTATGAGATTTTGGTCAACTTGAAATGACCATAATTTCTAGCACGGGATGAGTAGTGTGTGCTACAAGATACCATAGGAAAGATCTTTGATTTATTTTTCCATCTCTACCAGGTTTTCTAAGATTAAAATTCTAAGTAGTAAAATATGACCTTTTCAAGAAAGGTTTCCAGTTAAGAACAGTTAGCCAAAAATAGGGAAGGGTATTTTGCTTTTTTCCTTACCTTATCAGATTTAGTTCATTTTAGTAAGGTTTTAAGGATCTAATCTATTTAGGTTCAGTTTTATAATCCTAATATACACCTAGAGTTTTAGTTCAGAGTTCAAGAAGAGAAAAGAAGAGAAAAGAGGAGAAAGGAAGAGAGGGTCAAAGCGTTCATTCAAGCAATTCAAGATTTCACCGATAACCTAATTCTTTGAGCTATGTAAGATTTCATAATGTTGGATTTGTTAACCCAATACCAATAATGATTTATTCAGCGCAATTTTGTTCTTGAAATTTAAGGATTTTAGTTGTTGATAAGTTGTTGATAAGTTCTTGATAAGTGTTTTTGAAGTTTTAGTATGTTTTGATGTAAGTTTCTACTTGGGTCAATTTTAAAGGACCATATCTCTTAGAATATTAGGAATTACGTGCGCCATAACCAATCGAATTAAAGGTGATTGAATATGCTTTTCAAAGCCACAAATTATGCATCAATTTAATTTGTGAGTAATACGCTATGACGAGTTTAATGACCTATACAGTGCTGTTATGAATTAGACAAATGGAAAATATTAAAATAGTTTTTTTTTTCTTTTTACCTTCAAGAAAATCATAAATCAAATTATTGACTAATAAAAGTCTGAAAACAATCAGATTTTCATTTTCACTATGGAAAATCATAATCCTTGGTCATAGAGATCTCACGAAATTAATTCAAGAAATATTTAAGGGCTTCTAATAAAATTCTTTTTCAAAATTCATACAGATTCTTCAAGAATCTTGTTCTTCTAGGTATTCAAGTTTATCATAGTGTTGGAATAGTTCGTACTTACACCCTACATCTACTTTCATAGCAGTAAAAAAATAATTTAAGATCCTACCCCTAAATCTAAATATAGTTGAGATCATTTGAAAGGATATATTGATGCAAATTCGGTCAAATCCACGAGTGGATATGTATTTAATCTTGGTAGAGGAGTAGTCTCTTGGAAATATTTCAAAAGTGACACGTATTTCTATCTCTTCAATGATATTAGAGATAGGTGCTCCAGATAAGATTGGTTAATAAGTTGAAAGAATCCAAACTTTCTTGATAGATATTCTTTCTTGGCCAAAATAGTAACAACCCATAAAGTATTTGACCTAAGACTTGAACTTTTCTTCATAGTGAGTGAGATTTTATCAAGGTATTAAAATTTATATAAGTGTTAAGGTCATTGTATGTATCACCTTGAATTCTAAAAGAACTAAATTGGATATAGTAAAATCTTAAATTTTGAAAGGTTAAGCTAAGTATAAGTTTCTGGTGAACTTGAAATGCCATAATTCGTAGCACATGATGATTTAGGTGTGCTACAAGATACAATAGGAAAGATTTTTTATTTGTCTTTCCAGGACCACCAAGTTTTCTAAGTTTTAAATTCAGATGATTGAGATATAACCTTTTCAAGTTAGGTTGTCAAGTTAAGAAAACTTAGCCAAAAATAGTTAGGAGTATATTGGTCTTTTCCTTACCTAATAAGATTTAATTCTTTTTATGTAAGGTTTTAAGGATCTAGTCGTTTTGGCTTAAATTTTATAATCCTAACATCCACCTAGAGTTTCAGTTGAGAGTTCAAGAAGAGAAAAGATGAGAAAAGGAGGAAAGGATCAAAGCGTTCGTTCAATAAATTCAAGATTTCGCCAAGAACCTAGTTCTTTGAGGTATGTAAGCATCCATAGTGTTGGTTTATTTCACCCACATGAAATAATGATTTATTCAGCGCAATTTCTTTCATGAAATGTAAAGATTTAAGTTGTTGATAAGTTCTTGATGAGTGTTCTTGAAATTTTATTAAGTTTTGGTTTAAGATTCTACTTGGGTCAACTTTAAACTATCACATATCATAGCGTATTTAGAATTATGTGCGTCATAACCTATCCAATTGAAGGTAATTGAATCTACTTTCCAATGCCACCTATTTCACGTCAATTAAACTTCTGAGTAAAATGTTTTGATTAGTTTAGTAACATATACAGTGTTGTTATGAATTAGCAAATAGGAAAATATTAAAAATAACTGTTTTTAGTCTTTTTACCTTCAATAAAATTATAAACGAAATTATTTACTAATAAAAGTATAAAAACAATCATATTTTCATGTTCACTAATAAAATTATATTCCTTTGTCATAGAGATTTCAAGAAGCTAATTCGAGAATCTCAAAAAAGGTTTTTCTTGATTGTTTACCTTCTAGCTAGGTTTTCAAGACATCTAATCAAGTTTTTCTTCAAGATTCTTAAAGATTCCTAAAAATCTTTTTCTTCTAGGTATTTAAGTACAGCATAGTGTATGACTAGTTTGTCCTAACGCCCTACATGTACTTTCGGGTTTAGAAAAGAATAGTTTAAGAAGAAACCCCTAAATTTGGATATTGTTGACATAAATTGATTTTGTGTTCATGAGTTATGTTTCTTATAAAAGTTCTATTACTAATTATCAAATTGCTATATTGTTATTGAGATGCTTCATATTATAAACCATAACTCTTAAATTTATAATTCACATTCAAGAGAGTTAAATTGTAGAGTTCAAGAAAGTCTTTGAGTTCAATTATGAATCCGTTTAGATAAACTATCAATTTGAGATAAGTTATGAGGATGTAATTTAAAGAATAAAAAGTGTCACATACATAAGTTCTATGTAGTTATGTAGACCTTCGAGTCGAGTTGTTTCATTCCCATGATTTAACATGAACTTTCTAAGTTGAGCATATTTCAAAGAAGTGGTATCTTCGTGTTCTAAGCCTTTAAGTGTCATGTTCCTAGTCTCTCTTTGAGATTTACTCCTAACCATGTGACTATTACATATAACCCATTAAGTCCTAGATTTTAGTAGTTCATTCCCATTATTCTACATGAACCCTATAAGTTGAGCTTGAGTCCTTGAGTTAAGTACCTCATGTCTATAATTCCGCATGAACCCTATGAGTTGAGCTTGAGTCCTTGAGTTAAGTAGTTCATGCCCACAATTTTTCATGAACCCTCCGAGTTGAGGATTCTTGATATTAGTAGTATCGTTGACTCCTTTTGTCTTGAAATCGTTGAGTTCAAAGTACTGAATTCTATGAATGGTTATTGTAAACCTTGAGTTGAGTCATTCATGTTCATAATACGACTTGAACCTTGTTTTAAGAATTCTTCTTACAAATTGTTTTAAAACTTGTTTGAATGACGAGCACTGAGTTGTGAAAGAATAAAGTTGAAGTTCATTTCTTCAAAACTATATGTAGACTAAGTATTCCAAAAGAGATTTAAAATGTTTAACATTTAAATACGAACATAAATTGTGATTTCCAAAGAGCCTTCCAGCTATTTTAAGAAAATATTGATAACTTTATAAATAAAACAAGAAGGAAAACTGAGATTTCCAAGATAGCTTTTGAGCTATGTTTTTTAGCACTAATCTCAAATCACATAAAAGTATTTTTCTAAAACATTTGAGTTAGTATATTTTTGAAGAACACCAAATTGGAGCGAGCATGAGTTCAGATAACTCACATCTCCATAAAATTATGTTACCACTATGGTTAAAAAAGGGTCAATACTTATTAGATAAATCTTTTTCACAGTAGACTAGTAGATCCACTAAGTAAAGTTAGGTCCTATACTCATGGGAAGATATAGGATGGTCCTTGGAAGCATAAGGTGAAGTGTTTTTATCATCATTATAGCTCTTAAGTGATGCTTGTCGGTTAGAGAATCTACCACATAAATTATATTACTTTAGTATATAAGTAAATTTGAGGTTATAAGAATCCTTATTGCATTTATAGCTTTCATGGGTTTCAAGTTATTCCAAATATATATCAAAAGTGTTTTTCTGAATGGAGATCTGAAGGAAGAAGTTTACGTTAAACAACCATCTGGATTTGAGGATGCTAATCTGCCAAATTATGTGTTCAAACTCAACAAGGCTTTGTATGGGTTGAAGTAGGCACCTAGAGCCTAGTATGAAAGGTTTTCAAAATTTCTATTGAAGAATGCCTTCAATAGAGTTAAAATCAACAACACATTGTTTTTTATAAAAAAAGATCAAGAACTGCTCATCATCCATGTGTAGTGGATGATATAATCTTTCGAGCTACCTCTGAACATTTTTGTGAAGAATTTGCCACTCTCATCAAAAATGAATTCGAGATGAGCATGATGGGAGTGCTGAACTTTTTATTGGGTTTGAAGATAAGGAAAACCTTTGATGCCACCTCAATATGTCAAGGGAAGTACTCAAATGATGTGCTAAAGAAGTTTCATATGGTTGATTCCAAGACTATTGGTACCCCCATGGGTATAAACTCAAAAATGGGAACAGATGAAACAGAGGACTTGTTCTTGTTTTATCGTGCAGGTATATCTTTGAACTAGTGGAATATGTAGATATTGATTTTGCAGGATATCAAGTCGAAAGAAAGAGCACTTCTAGAATGACACATTACCTTGGATCCTCACTCATCTCTTGGGGAACCAAGAAGATAAAATCAATACTTCTCTTGATATCGAGGTTGAGTATGTAGCTCTTGCTTTCTGTTGTGCGCAACTTCTTTGGATAAAGAAACAACTTGAGGATTTTGGAGTCTACATCAACATCATTCCTCTCATATGTGATAATACCAGTACAGTCAACATGTCTTGTCCATAAAAAAACACATTGATTACATTCATCCTTTCTAAGAGCTAATGTTGAAAAAGAGAACATCATCATGAAATATTGCACAACTGAAGATCAGATTGTGGATATCCTTACAAAAGCTCTCAGCAAGGTTCAATTTGAGAACAACATGTTGTTGTTAAGAATGATAAACATGCATTAAACTAATATCATCAAAAGACCTCTAATTCCTATTTAGACTATGATCTAGAGGGTAGGTATCTACGTAACTTGTACTGCACTAAAGTGAGATGATCTATGTATTTATTTCAGGAGAAGACAATTCTCAAACCGTTCAAGAATTGTATTTTATATCAAGTTGAGGACCTGGTCCCTGCCAAGATTAGCACTCTCTACATTTATTTTAAGCAGTCTAATGAGAGCTGTCGAGATCTCCACATGTTAGTTATTAGACATTCTGATTGTTGTCCCATCGCTATTAATCAAAGAGACACATCTATTCAGGGATCTAACAGATCATTTCATATTCATTTTTGTTGACTTTTCTTCACTCTATATATTTACATTTCAAAACACCTTTCGCTAAGTCTACTGTCAAAAACACTTTCTGTCTCTCTATCGTTTTTCTCTAGTTTTTCAGTCTCTTATCTCGAACATCATGTCTCAATATCCATCTTCTTCAGATATAATGCACGACTCTCTAAATATGATAAACCAAATGGAGTTTTACACATCTTCTATCGTCGTGTCTCCGTCTAAATCATCGATCATTTCTCCGGTCAACATTGGTACAATGAGTTCTCTTAATCCTCAGTCCCCCTTTGACCTCAATGAACCATCACCCATATATTAACCTGGTCCCTTCTATAAGGTACTCTATAATCATCTCTTTGAGGGAGACCTTCCAAAGATAAAGTCATCAGGGTCAAAGATTCTTGCTGCAAGTGATAATTTGGTTGTGGACATTTTAACTCGTATAAGGAAAGAAGTGTTGAATAAAGAATATAACCAAGGTGTCGAAGATTTGGTAGATGCATCCTAACCGATGTTTGAAAAGACTCCTGATAGCGGTGGATATCCTTCATCCTATTACACTTATACTAATGAGGACAAACGTTCCATTAAATGTATGGTTCTAAGAATAATGGTTCCAACATCGATAAAATTAGGAGAATGGGATAAATATACATCTAGAAGGATAACCTCTACTAGAGTATTCACTCAAAAAATCATGGGTGATGCCATGAATCCAATGAGTTAACCACTATTGAGAATCGAGGTAAAAGACAATCTTGTAAGGCAACCTTTGAAGTTCTTGTTGATAACGTGGTGGAAGTATTTGGAGAAGGTTTTGACAAATAGTGTTTGCGATAAGCTTCTAATGGTCGAAAGCACAAACCATCTAAGAAGGATAATACGGGAAACAACAAAAGGAAATCTTAGTCTTCTGTGGGAAAAAGGGTTGTATTGGATAAAAGAAAAGGAAAAGATTCACCAAAAAAAAGGGAAACATAAAAGAGGAACAGAGAAACCTGTCCGACTGAGGAACAAATATCTGAAGGGGGACCTAGTCCCAAAAGATATTTGGAGGACCATACAATAATTAAGTTGACTATTATTAATATTTTGCGTCTGAGAAAGGTTCTGGGTGGAAGTGTGATTGACATGGATATCATTCACAAACCAAGGATTGACTCATTGCATTATATTTTGGATATTCAATCTTGGTGGCACCTGTTTGAGATTAAATCTCCTATTCTTCATGAGGAAGAGGTGTGAGAGTTCTATTACAACATTGAATTTGCTAAGGATGGAAGCATAAGCTAGGGTGAGAAACAAAAGTCTAAAGTTGGACGAGGACTTTCTTGGGAAATTTTGGGGGTACCAAGTGGTGGGATCAGGTCCGCTGAAGGAAAAACTTGCAATATAGAATTTTGTAAGGAATGCTCAAAGATCCCTAATGCTCTTCATGATGGGGTTCTGAAGGCACTCATGAAAGGTGAGTATCATTTGGTCTTTGAAATTGTAAACAAAGTTCTTCTTCCTCGATCTAAGAAAAGCAACGTGGCCTTTGCATCAGATTTATTCATCATTGAGTAACTATGCAAGTTTGAACTGTTGGATCTTCTTTGACAAAACAATAATAGAACACAAGAGAAAATATGGTATGGTCTATGACTACTTTTTGACAAAGGTGTTTAACCATTTCAACATCCATGTAGGAGTAGGTAAAATTGACACTGCCAAGAAATCATTTACCCTAAGAACTCTGGTGGAATGTGAATGTCTTGAAGGCAAGGGAAATCCAATGATTAAGGTATCTCCATTGATCAAGGAGCACAACCACTTGAAGCACGAATTTGGATGCGATGACTTTTCTAGTGAGCAACAAAGATGCTGAAATTTCTCTTCTAAAGGCAGCATTGCTCAAAGCACAAACAAAGTTACCTGGTAATGAGGTTGTCAAGGAACTACAAAAGCAGAATGATACGCTCATCGAAAAGGTTGCTGTTATTATAGAGAAGATGATCAAGGATAATAATGAAGCAAACTCTAAGATCACTCTTGTTATGAACTCCCTCTCTCATATTCCTCCTTCCTCATAGTCCTTCCTGTGACTTTTTTTATGTGTGGAAAGTGTACGAGGTTCTTACTTGTTAGTATAACTTAAATGTATTGACTGCTGATTTTTGTTGTGCTTATGAAATGGAATCCTGTTTTGTTGTGGCTAAATTATGTTTCTTTCTAGTTTAATAACTATGTTGCTTTCCTAGAGAACCATTATATATTTTTTTATTGAGAACATGATTGCACTTTTTTTTTCAAGAGAGCCATTGCATTTTTTGTTTACCGAAAAGGTCATTGCATTTTTCATTTTCCAAAAAGATAATTGCATTTTTCATTTGCCAAGAGGGCCATTACATTTTTCATTCTCTAAGAAGGTCATTGCATTTAAGTCGCATGTATTTGACGGTGAAGAATGTTCACCATATATTTTCAATGTTCAAGTCGGTGTGAACATGCTTTGAATGTTATTTGCATTAAAGTTGCATCTATTCGGAGGTGAAGGATGTGCATCTTATCTTTTTAACGTTCAAGTCGGTGGAAAGTTTCGTTGATAGATATTAACATTTAAGTCGCATCGATTCGGTGGTGCAGGATGTTCATCATATCCTTTAAACATTCAAGTCGGTGAAAACTTGCGTTGAAAGATATTTGCATGTAAGTCGCATCTATTCGGAGGTGAAGGATCTGCACTAATAACATTTCAACATTCAAGTCGGTGAAAATTTGCGTTGAAATATATTTGCATTTAAGTCGCACCTATTCGAAGGTGAAGGATGTGCATCCTTTAATTTCGATGTTCAAGTAGGTGGAAACTTGCGTTGAATGAAATTTGCATTTAATTCACATATATTTGGAGGTGAAGGATGTGCACCATATCATATCTTTTCAACGTTCAAGTCGGTGGAAAGTTGTGTTGTTGCATTTAAGTCGCATCTATTCAGAGGTAAAGGATGTGCATCCTATATTTTAAACGTTCAAGTCGGTTTAAATTTGTATTGAAAGATATTTGCATTTAAGTCGCATCTATTCAGTAGTGAAGGATGTGCACCCTATCTATTTAACATTCAAGTTGGTGGAAACTTGTGTTTAAAGATATTTTCATTTATGCAGCATCTATTCAGAGGTGAATGATGTGCACTCTATCTATTCCACGTTCAAGTAGGAGGAGATTTGCGTTGAAAGAATTTCATTCGTCCTACCGCTGGACATACATTAAAAATCCTACAGATGGATAAACTTTTTTTTCATTCTACCGATGTACATACATGAAAAATCCCATCGATGGATCATCATCATTTTAATTCGTCGTACAGATGGGCATATATTCAAAATCCTACCAATGGATCATCATCTTTTTTGGTTTGTCCTACCGATGAACATACATTTAAAATCCAACGATGGATCACCTTTTTTATTTCGTCCTACAGAAGGATCATCATCTTTTTCATTCATCTAATCGATGGACGCACATTTAAAATCCTATCGATAGTTCTTTTTTTGTCCTACCGATGGATCATCTTTTTTCGTTCGTCCTACCGATGGACATACATTCAATATCCTAACGATGGATTATATTTTTTTCATTTGTCCTACGCATGGACATACATTCAAAATCATATTGGTGGATCATATTTTTCTCAACAGTCCTATCAATGGATATATATTCAAAATCCTACCAATGGATCATATTTATTCGTTCGACCGACAATCATAAATTCATATTCTACTGATGGTTCATTTTAATTCGTCCAAGCAATGGACATGTATTTATATCCTACCGATGGATCATCTCCATTCATCATATCAACATCCAAGTGTATGCATTCTCAGTAGAGCTGCATGTGCAGACTACTTCAACAAGGATCTATATAGCGTGGAACCTTTTATAGGCAAGTCTAGGATCGACTTCCACAACAATCGAAGCACATTTTAATATAAAGGTTATGTGTTCGACCAAACTTGGATTTGTCAATTTTCGTTCTCCATGATTTCTTTCATCAATCATGTCTGATCAAAGTAACAGATGTTGAAACCCAATTTTGGCCTAACATTTTCAAAGATTATAATTTTTAAGATTATTTATTTAATGGTTCTATATATATATATATATAAATATATATATATATATATATATATATATATATATATATATATATATAAATTTCTAATTTTAAATAAGTTTATCAATAACTATTTTTATTTGTCAAAATTTAGGATTTTTATTAATTAATCGTAATTACATTTTTTTCACAGTAGGTTAAGCACATTCAAATGTTCTTTTAGTTTTATTTTTTTAAATCAAATTATATATATATATACATACATATATATATATATATATATATATATATATTTTAATGTTCATTTTTATATTTTACACAATCTAAAAAAATCATTTAAATATTACGTTTGAATTTTGCAATGGAGATTGATCAATAATTTTGGGTCACAATTCTGAGCTCATAATTTGAGCCTATTGAATAACAATTCACTATGTAAGAATCAATTACATCAAAATCTAAGGGTGGTGGATATTATTTTTTTCCGTTTAGGACTTCTCTTCTATCCTCATTTCGAGACGCCACCACCCAACGACCTGTCTTCCTTTTTCTTGTTTAATGCTAACAAGGCAGTCCACAAATGCTAGTGAACTAACTGAAAACTATCAATAACGCATCAAGCCAGACATTGTTCCACTCTCTTTCTCGCTACTATCAAACCCAAACCCACTAGTTTTCATGACAAAACAAGACCCTTAGAAACAACAAGAAAATTCCATCTCCAGAGAGAAAATTTAGCTCGAAGATCAAGCATTCCACCAGTGACCATTGATTGAAGCCATTAATCGCGATGTTATCACACTAAATATCGTAGTAGTGAGCCACCATTCATATTCTCTAGCGAAACCAGTTATCTCCTTCAAAGCTCAGATCCAAAACCAACGACCGCGAGCTCGAAGCTCAAACGACAAAGAATACAACCCTACATTCGTTTCTCTATTCTTCAGTATCTCCATAGATTCTCCAGCAAAACCCGCAAAACTCTATGAGACCTATTGGCCTCTCTGTCATTCTCTATTTCTTATGATCACACTCCAATCTTTTGCTCCTCTTTATTTTATTACACTTCGGATTTGTTCATGTTGATGTGTTAATGGAGTTTGTTCATACATATCTATTTATATATTTTATAAATGAATCTGGCCGGCAAGTTCAACTCCGATGATCTTACTTTGATGTTACGTCTCAATTTTTTTTGCTTTGTGTTTTGATGTTCTCTACTTAAATTTTATTATTATTTTTTGGTTAGTGATTTGCCTTGGTTATTTATTTATGGTTCAATATTGTGTTAATCTTGTTTTGTTGTTTACTACTATTTATCGATAGATTTATATTCTTCGAAAAATAGTTTTGACTCATTATTGTATGTTATGGACAATAGGCAAATTTAGGTCGTCTCTTATATTATTGCTTATGTTATTATTTTTCTACATTGTATATTTGTTGTACTTGTATATTATTTTTTTCACCTCCTCAATTTGAAAAGCGAATTCAGTCAGGACCCGCATTTATGGATTTCGAAGGCTGCTTAACACTTTCCCTTAGTAATAACGTGAACCCTTGCCTAAATATAATGGTTTCGTAGATATTTAATTGGTTTCCTAGATTTTTCCTAAAATTGGGTGGCTACTCCTTTAATATTCATTTATTGCTTAAAATTCTTTAAAATTGAATCAATTGATTATTTTTTGAGTCACCACGATGTTTCGCCTTATTTGAACAAAGTAGGGATGTAAACAGAATGACAACTTCACTGGGGATTCTAAAGGTTCTAATCAATATGAATTCATTTTTTCAAATTGAAGAAAATTTCCTTTACTGTGTTATACTTTTAATTTGATGTATTTCACTGATTATTTGTATATTGTAGTTGTCGTTTATTCATTATTAGTTTTATTGAATGTATATTGGCATTGAATTTCATGACACAATTTCTGCCAAATGGTAAATATAATGCATTAGGACAAAGGTGGTTACGTGGCTCTCCATAATTTCCTTTATTGGGTTATACTTTGTATTTTTTATATTTTGCTGATTATTTGTATATTGTAGTTTCTATGTATTCGTTATTCATTTTATTGTTTATATATTGGCATTGCATTTCATGACATAATTTTTGCCAAATGGCAAATATAATGCATTAGGTTAAAGACCGCTACGTGGCTCTCCACGATTGTGCTTTAGAAAACACCTTCGAAATCTTTTGAAGTGGTAAACAAATTGTTGGCTTGTGCTCATCCACAATAGTTTATTATACTTGACCCCATAGTTTGTCAGACTCGGGTGACCATGTCTTTTCTAAACCACTCTTAGTCAGCTAGTGTAGAGCGAAACCAAAACCTTGAATTTAGCGCATTTATTTGAGATGAGTCAACATTTAACACAGATTTGTATAAAATATGCATTTATTATTTGCATGTTATGTGATATACTTGTTTTACGTGAATATGTTGTACATGGTCCATTACTTCAAAGTTTATTTTTAAGAGCTTTTTACAAACAATTTCAAGTTACTGTCAAGTCACTTTTACCTTTCGAGTTGTTTTTGAATATTTCAAGGTTATTGCTCATATAAAGTGACA
Source organism: Solanum lycopersicum (assembly GCF_036512215.1). Lineage (NCBI taxonomy): Eukaryota > Viridiplantae > Streptophyta > Magnoliopsida > Solanales > Solanaceae > Solanum > Solanum lycopersicum. The sequence goes on from NC_090800.1 coordinate 26,447,852, forward strand.
AGGTGTAGGGGACTCATGAAATTTGTTGCATATACGCTCAAAAAGATAAATCAGCGGAGTGTTTGACTATGAGATCACACTCATCTATTTTTTGTTATGTATTTTGCATGTTGGCCCTGCTTTCACACATTTCTCTTATTTTTGCAAGGAGACCGTCCTCGACAACAGTTGGGGATGGTGATAATAATGTATAGTTTTTTTTAATAATTGGGAGTATACAAAGTTTTAAGAAACAACCAAAACAAGTGGTTACTGTGGAAATTCGGAGGCCACATTCAACAGAGTGTACAAATATTGATAGTTAAGAGGATGCAAAAAAAGTTGGTGTAGCAAGGCAAAAAGCACTTCCTGACTATAGATTTCAATGGCCCTAGACCAAAAGGGAAATACTTTTAGTTTATCTGAATCTTTCTATTATTATATCCCTTATATTAATGAACAACTCGAACCTGATTATCATCAGTGAGATACGTAGACAACCCTCCTTGGGTTCGATATACATTTTTTAAATTTTTGAAAAAAAATAAGAAAAAGAGGTTTTGTGTATATATTCAAAGGCAAATCTAAATGAAATTACACAAACCTGATTCTAATCTCGGTGAGATACGTAGGCAACCCTTCTCAAGTTCGGTATACATTCTTTTAATTTTTTTAAAAAAGAGGGTTTGTTTGTATTTTCAAATATATATTTCAATGGACTACGTGAATCTGATTCTCATTTTAGTGAGATACCTAGGTAGTCCTTCTTGTTTTCGATATTATTTTTTCCAAAATAAAAAAATAATAATTTGTGCATATTTTCAAAATTATATCTGCACGAACTACACTAACCTAGTTCTCATTTTAATGTGATACGTAGGCAACCTTTTTGGGTTAGGTATTCATTTTTCAAAAGTAAAAAAATAAGAATAAAAAATATTGTGTGCATATTTTCAAAGTCATATATGCACGAACTACGTGAACTTGATTCTCATTTCGATGAGATACGTAGGTAGCCCTTCATGAGTTCCGTGTCCATTGTTTTAAACTCAAAAAGGAATCAAAAAGATAGATTCAAATAGTTTGTTCATGTATTCAAAGTCATATCTTCCTGAACTATGCACACCTGATTCTCATATCAATAAGATACGTAGACAACTCTTCTTGAGCTTGTATTCATTCTTTTGCATTCCAACAAAAAAGTCAAATTGTGTGTGCATATTTTAAAGGCATAACTGTATGAAGTAGACACAAATGATTCTCATTTTAATGAGATATGTAGGCAGTGTTTCTTGAGTTAGATATTCATTCTTTAAAAAAATATTGCGTATATATTGTAAAAGTCATATTTTAAACTTAGTTGAGATCAATGAAGTTAGAAGCATGTAAATATATTGATATGATGAAGAGGATTGAATTTATGGTAAACCATAGATTCTTGTGGTACCTCTTATTTGTACTTTTGTGATGCATGAAATTCACTTGCATTCATTCAAAATGGTAATAAAACCAACTTTATGGCATGTGCATGGTGCAGTGAACTTTTAAATCAAAATTCAATAGCATTGCATTGTTGATCTAGAACTTGCCCTTAATGTTATTCGAGATGAAATCATGAGTCATTTTTGATTCAGGTAAGGCTTGTAGGCCCTTTTTTCTCTCGATTGTGCCTTTCAAAGCCTACCAAATAAATAAAACCTTTGGTTATTAAGTGTTGACAAACACTATCCCTTTCTTGACCCAACCTGCTTGAGTGGACCAAGAATGTGAAAATTATAAGGGAAAATCCATGTACGAAATTTCTTAAAGAAAAAATATCGAGTCTCCCAAAGTCAAGAAGCAAAAAAAAAAACATTTAGAAAATGAAAAAGAAATAAAGAAGTAGCAGAGTTTGAAAGAAAAAGAAAGACAAAAACACCCCTACAAGGTTACTGAAAGAAGAAAAGAATAATTTTCCAACAAAAGAGGAGACATATTCAAAAGAAAGAAGTGAAATAAAAAAATCCAAGAAATAAGGATTAAAAAGAAGTTGAAACACAGGGTGTGAAAAAAGAAGGGAAAAACTCAAAAAAAATGATAATTCTAAAGAAGTTGAACAGGGGAGGACAATGAAGAGGATTTGACAGCAAAGTCGTAACAATCATTAAGGACACAAGTTCAGTGTGATGCTCAAGTAATAATTAAGTCACTTTTTTCCCAAATAAATATCGTACCATCCCTAAACCTATGTTACAAGCTAATGAAAATCCCTACATGATATCATTCAAAATATTCTTATATTAGGGGATATTTGCATAAGGTTCAAGCATATGGTATCACAGTTGCATGCATTGAACATTCTTGTGAGTGTGAGTGCACTTTGAGAAATGTCCTCCAATCGAACACTTCACATATGTGTGTTATATGACTTTTCTTTGTTGTGAGGGCACGTGAAACTCGAGGATTGATACAATTCAAAATCTTTATTTGAAGCATGATGAACAGATTTTATTGATCCTTAATTAAGATTGAGGTACCACTTGAAGCTGTAAGAATTAAAATTACGTTGAATTTAATTTTAGTTAGAAAAAAAAAGAGAGAGTGAGAGAGTTAATTGCAGTCCTAACAGTTGGTAACAATAGTAGTCAAGATTTGATTGTCTCATCACATTCTTTATTTTTCATAAACAATCAAAATAAAAAAAAAGCTAGCAAGCACACACTCTTTAATATTTTTCAGAGGTATTGTTTTTAGATTTATTCCATTTTTTTAAAAAGAAGAATTTGTCTTTCATTTTGGGTTGTTCATTGCAAAAAGTTTCAAGGTTAATCTTGTATATGTTAGAGTCCTGTTTTACTTCATTGGGTTGTCCGTTTAAAAAATATGATATATCTTGTCTTTGGACTTGGAGTGTTGTAGAGAGTATTATTTTTCTATTTAGGATATTCATATTGTGCATTTTCTACTAATGATTTTGTCTCAAATTCTTCGCAGTCTTTATCATCCACAGAATTTAAACTACACCTGACCTGATTTGTTGCTCAGCAGGTTATGTTGGCGCCATAACGACTCGATCATATATCCAATGTGATTTTTCTTTCTCCTTGTTATAAACATTAGGAAAGAAATTTTTAGAATATCCCAAAAATTCACAATAAGGTGTTATCTTCAACAATCAAGATTAAAGATCATTTTGAGATTTTCCAAAAGTTCTAACTGGGATGTAATTTTGAGGACAACCTCAAAAATTCCAATAGCCAACTTCAAATGATCCTTTAGAGCTTAAACATCAAAGTAAACTAGAAATATTCAACATTCTCATGGCTAGCAAGCAAATCCTCATACAAATCTCCAATAAAACACGAGTTCCAAAGAACATAAAGCGTCCAGGAACAATGTAATGATTGTTCACTTGTGTCAAAGTGAAACGAATTTTGTAGATATTATCTTGTGAATCGTTCATTAAAGTTTCTTAATTATGTTGCAAGCTAAAGCAACATTGTGTGTTCTAACTGTTCCTTTTAAAATACAGGGGCACATGAAAGCACCGGGATGATGACATTTTCAAGACACATGAGTCATCCACCTCGTTACAGTAAGAAATCATAGAGTCATCAATCATTTGTATTTTCATAGCATTGAATATTAATTTTCCAAGATGGCCATTAAATTTCTAATTTACTGAGAATGTCATTGCATGTTATTTGCTAAGGGGACCAATGCAATAACACTCTATAGCCAAAACAGACAAAAAATTAGTTTTTCAGAAAAATCTATAGGTGCTACCAACAGTGGCATCGACGGATCGTAGCCTGAACCATGGTCCGTCCTCATCAACCGTCGATGGGATTAAAAACTCCCATAAATTTCAACCTAGAAAAATTTGTTAAGTCTTGGTAGACGGACGGACTTACGGTCCATAGGTCAAACGACGGTCCGTAGTCTGTGACCATCGATCAAGACTCTCTTAAACACTCTCTGACAAGATCTATGGATGACCATCAGGGTTCATAGGTGGACCTACGGTCCGTATGTCTCAGTGTAGGTGGAAAATTTTCAGCCAGATAAGGGGAAATGCACTTAGGTCAACTTAAAATGATCATAACTGTTATCACAAAATGAATTAGGTCTCCCATGACCTACCCACAAATATGTAATTGAATTATCTTTTCATATCCACCGACCTTGCTAAAATCAGACCTCCGAGTAAAATGTTATGCCCATTTTAGTAAAGGCCTGTCGAAAAGGCCCTCACGACGGACCCAATGACGGGGCATCGGGCGCACGACGGATCGCCAGTCCTGGTCGTCATGAGGACTGACAACAACCTTTCGAGGGGTCTTTACCACTCCGTTTAAACCCTAAGTTATGTCTTTTTGACCCAAAATCATCAGATTTTAGTTAGTGTAAGCCTAGAAACATAATTAAAACATATTCAAGTAAAATCATTAAATCAAAACTTAGAAAACTAGAAGCAAGATAGAAAAAAAAAAGCTCAAGAACCCTAGTTCAAGAACACCATAAGTTCCAGCAATTCCATCCCCAAAACATTAGTATTTTTCCATGGATTTCATCACCAGGTATGTGAGATTTCACTAGTGGGTTCCTTTCACCCATTGGGTCCTTAGTTTAAGTCAAGTTTTGATTCGCTTCTCATGATTAAATCTAGGGTTTCAAGAACTTTGATATAACTTAATGAATTTATTAAATATATGTTCCAAGTAAGATCATGATCTTATTACTCAGATTATCGCATGAATTTCAGAACCCTAGCTTTGTATTTCTTTTGTTCTTGAATTACACATGCTAGGTCATATATTTCAGACACTTCAGATATACATGCCTTAGTTATAAATGCATAATTACCATATTAATTATTGTATTCTCAGTTTGCATGTTCAGTTTCGCGCTATCCAGTATTTATAGAAATTCGAATATACAAGTTAATTTAAAGAATTCATTGGGAGTAGCATAAAACCGAGTTGGACTAGTGTTTAGCATGCACAATAGTTCAAGAACTACTAGCCAAGTAGGTTGTAAGTCCCCTCTATCGGCAATGAGTTTATTGATCACACCAGCATGCCTTGATACCTTTGGCAGGGTATATTGGGTCCTCTCGATGGTGCATATACATCGCACTCCACATTTAGATCATATGGTTTTATTATTGGTTATTAGTAGCTCCCATAGTTCAGTAAGACTCTCTACATTGACCATTTATCTGTATATTAAGTATTCGATTCATCATGTTTTAAATTCGTCATTACATCTAGTTAGCTTAGAAATTAGCATATTATGTTCAGATGATTATACTTGTTTTTATGCTTGTTCATTTATGTTTTATATCAGCTTTAATCTATCCTACGTGCTCAGTAACTTTAAAGTACTGACGCATACATGCGCTACATCTTCTCATGATGTAGGTTCAATTCTTAGCATCTAGATCACGCATAGATCGACTTCCCGATCTCCAGTTCAGCAGATTTAGTGGTGAGTCCTCATTCTCCGAGCACAACAGTCATGAGTTCCATTTCAGTCTTTAGTCATTTAGTTTAAATTTTTGCTAGATTTAGCTGGGGCTTGTCTGAGTATTTCTAGTCTAGTTTAGAGGCTACTTTTAGTAATAGTTAGATTTAGCTTAGTATTGAGTTAATATTTCTGATGTATTAAACTCATTGTTTTCAAATATCTTAGTTAGGGAATATGGATATTCCCCATCTTTTCATTTTAAGTATGATTTAGCTTTTGCAATAACTTATTATCTTTAGTATGCTCATGATTATGCCAGCAGGGTTAGCTTTGTATCACTTGTGGTACTAGGTTCCGTGTCCGCGTCTCGGGGGTAGCCTAGGGCGTGAAAAAACTTGGTATCAGAGCACTAGGTTCAAGAGTCCTACGATGTCTGAAAAAATCGCACTAAGTAGAGTCCTTTTAATGGGTGTGAAGTACACCGCATTTAATGTTAGGGAGGGAATAAAGTGTTTTAGGAAAAAAAATCACTTTCTTGTTACTTTTATCATGCGTAAGGTATGATCTTATTCCATTCTAACTTGACGTTCTATGTTTCATATCATGCCTCCTCGTAGAGCTAACGCTAGGAATGCGAATGCCAGGAATGCAAACGCAGCTCCTCCAATCCTTGATCAAGAATTTTCCAATGCTGAGTTCAAGAATGTCATGCTGATGTTGGCTCAAAGTATGACCCACCAGAACAATCGGGTTCTTGATCATATGAATGAAAATAGTGGATCAGCAGCATCAAGGGTGCGTGACTTTGTTTGGATGAATCCCCCTGAGTTCTTAGGATAGCATACTAATGAAGATCCTTAGAATTTCATGGATGAAATCAAGAAGATCTTTTAGGTAATGTAGGTTACTGGGAAATATCGGGTTGATTTGACATCATAGCAGCTGAATGACGTGGATCATATCTGGTATACTCAGAGAAAGGAAAATAGGGGTGCAAATGCAGCTCCTATTACTTGCGAGTGTTTCAGCGAGACTTTTTTGACTCCAGGGCTCAAATTAATAAGTTCTTGTATAAATTATAAGATTTTGTGAAGACAGAGTGTAGAAATGCTATGTTGCTGGGAGATATGAACATCTCTAGGATTATGAATCATCCTCACCAGGTTGAGGGTGATAAGCTTAAAGAGCATGCTAAGGAAAATAAGAAGTCTAGGACTGGGAACTATGACTATTCTTAGAAGAAATCGGGTGGAGGAAATTGCTCGCAGGGTCAGCAAAAGTTTTCAGCTCCAGCCCCTTCATCAGCTAGTGTCCCATTTTCCAAGAATACGTATGACCAGAAGGGAAAGGCACCAGGATCTAAGTCTTAGGGAAGTGTTTCAGGCACCAACACTTACCCCACTTGCCTTAAGTGTTGTAAGAACCATCCAAGCGTGTGTCTTGAAGGAAAAAGAAGGATGTTTTGGATGTGTGAAGTCTGGTCACAGGTTGAAGGATTGTTCTTCTATACAGGGTCAAGGAGGTTGTAATGGTAGAGCTCAGTCTACAAATTCAGCAACACCAGCAAGTAGCCCAACTCAATAGGGTAACTCATCTGGTACAGGCGGCGGTCAATGCCAGAACACACTTTATGCTCTTTAGGCTCGCCATGATCAGAAAGATTCTCCTGATGTAGTCAGTGGTACGTTACGAGTCTTGAACTTGATGTTTATGCATTGTTAGATCCAGGTGCTACTCTTAATTTTGTAACTCCTTATATAACAGTCCAATTCAGTGTCAGTCCAGAAACTCCCTCAGAACCCTTCTTAATCTCTACTCCAGTCGGTGACCTAGTTATAACTAGACGGGTATACAGAAATTGCTCTGTCATAGTCTCTCAAAAGTCACCTCAGCAGATTTAGTAGAGTTAGAAATGGTAAACTTTGATGTCATTCTAGGCATGAATTGGTTACACTCATGCTATACCTCAGTGGATTGTAGAACTGGGTTGTTCGTTTTCAGTTTACAGACGAACCAATCTTAGAATTGAAGGGTAGTAGCCTAACGCATATGGGTCAATTTATTTCTTACCTTAAGGCCAGAAATATGATATCTAAGGGTTATATCTATCATCTAGTTTGGGTTAAGGATTCTAGCCTTGTAACCCCATCTCTTGAGTAAGTTCCAGTAGTCTGTGAATTTGCATAAGTACTTCCAAAAGATCTTCCGGGGTTCCTCCCGAATGGAAATCGACTTTGGAATTGATATCCTTCTAGATACCCAACTTCTTTGTATTCCCCTTTACATAATGGATCCAACAGAGCTTAAGGAATTGAAAGGGCAATTGAAAGACCTTCTAGATAAGAGTTTCATCATACCTAGTATTTCACCATGGGGTGCACCAGTATTGTTCGTAAAGAAGAAAGATGGTTTTCTCAGAATGTGCATTGAATATAGATAGTTGAACAATGTCACAATCATGAATAAGTATCCTATCCCCAAGATTGATGACATGTTTGACAAACTTCAGGGTGCTAGTCATTTCTCAAAGATACACCTCAGATCGGGTTATCATCTCTCAGAGTCAGAGATAGTGACATTCCGAAAATAGCCTTCAGAACTCGGTATGGTCATTATGAATTTGTAGTTATGTAGTTTGGACTAACCAATGCTCCTGCAACTATCATGGATTTGATGAACAGAGTGTTCAAATAGTACATAGACTTGTTCATTATCATATTCATTGATTATATCCTCATTTACTCTAGGAGTGGGAGGAACATTTAAGCCATTTGAGAGTTGTTCTGCAGACTCTCAAAGATCTCCAGTTATTCGCTAAGTTTATTAAATGTGAGTTTTGGTTGCAATCCGTTGCTTTCCTTGGTCACATTGTATCTAGCAACGGGATGTGCATATATTCACGAAAGATGGAAGCAGTAAAACAATGGCCCAAACGTACCTCTGCTACAAATATCTAAAGTTTCTTGGGTCTAGCAGGTTATTAAGGAAGGTTCGTGGAAGGATTTTCATCCATAGCCTCCCCATTGACTAGGTTGACTCAGAAGATGGTCAAGTTCCAGTGGTCAGATGATTGTGAGAAAATCTTCATAGAATTGAAAACTAGATTGAATACAACTCATGTTTGGACTCTACTAGAGGGTTCAGATGGATATGTTATCTATTGCGATGCATCCAGAATTGGCCTTCGCTGTATGTTGATGCAATGAGATAAGGTTATATCTTATGCCTTTAGAAAGCTTAAGGTGCATGAGAAGAACTATCCAACTCATGACCTCGAGCTTGCAGCAGTGGTGTTTGCACTCAATATATGGAGACACTACTTGTATGGTTTTCATGTAGATGTGTTCACCTATCATAAGAGCCTTCAGTATGTGTTCACCTAGAAAGAGTTGAATCTTCACCAGAGGAGATGGATTAAGTTCCTTAAAAATTATGATATGAGTGTGCATTATCATCTTGGAAAGGCTTACATAGTGGACGATGCTCTTGTAGATTATCTATGGGTAGTGTAGCCCATGTCGAGGAAAAAAAGTAGCTAGTGAAGGATGTTCACAGGCTTGCTCGCTTGGGAGTTTGCCTTCTGAGCATATCAGCCAGCGGTATAATAGTTTATAATGGGGAAGAATCGACTTTGGTAGTGGAGGTTAAGGACAAGAAAGAGAGTGATCCTATCTTGCTTGAAATAAAGGGTGCAGTCAACATTCAGAGAGTGGAGTTTTCTCCCAATGGGGATATGGTGTACTTCGCTACCAAGGTAGATTGTGTGTTCCTGATGTGGGATATGGTGTACTTCGCTACCAAGGTGACGCTAAGATGTACCGCGATCTGCGCGAAGTCTATTGGTGGTATGGCATGAAGAGGGATATGGCAGACTTTGTGAGTAAGTGCCCCAATTGCCAGCAAGTCAAGGTAGAAAATCAGAAACCAGGAGGTATGACTCAAGAGATCGATATTTCTACTTGGAAGTGGGATGTGATCAATATGGATTTCATTACAGGGTTACCTCGTACTCGCAGACAGCATGACTCAATTTACGTGAGTTGATAGGATGACTAAGTCTTCTCGCTTTTTGGCAGTCAAGACTACATATTCGGTACAGGACTATGCCAAGCTTTACCTTACTGAAATTGTGAGGTTTCATGGGGTTCTTTTGTCTATCATCTCAGATATAGATCCTCAGTTTATCTCTCATATATAGAAGTCATTTCAAAAAGGTCTTGGTTGTGTGATCTATTTCAAATGTAGTTGGGATGATTACCTTCCTCTTATTGAGTTTGCCTCTAATAATAGCTAACATTCCATCATTCAAATGGCCCCTTATGAGGCTTTATATGGGCGTAGATATAGATCTCATGTTGGTTGGTTTGAAGTAAGAGCTTTGAAAGGGCCAGATTCAGTCCTTTATGCTACGGAGAAAGTGCAACTCATTAGACATAGACTTAAGACAACCCAAAGTCGTAATAAATCTTATGCAGATGTAAGGAAAAGGGAAGTAGAGTTCTAAGTTGATGATTGGGTTTTTCTTAAAGTCTCAACTATGAAAGGGGTGATGAGATTTGGAAAGAAAGGGAAGATCAGTCCTTGATATGTAGGCCCTTACAAGATCTTGAAAATGATTGTCAAGGTGGCATATGAGTTAGAGTTGCCAGAAAAATTAGCATCAGTGCATCAGGTCATTCACATCTCACTCTTAAGAAGTGTGTGGATGACCCAACCTCTATAGTGCCATTAGAGAGTGTGGCAATGAAAGATAGTCTTTCTTATAAGGATGTACAAGTTGAGGTTTTTGACCGTCAGGTTAGAAGGTTGAGAAACAAAGAAGTCTCTTCAGTCAAGGTTGTATGGAGGAGTCAGTCCGTAGAGGGAGCTACTTGGGAAGCAGAAGCAACCTTGAAAGCCAAGTATCCTTACCTTTTTCCTTCTGATCCCACTCCATCTTGAGGTAATAGTTCCTCTTCAGTTTTACAGTCATTCCTGCATAAATTCAATTTTAGAATCATGTTCCCTAAGTTTGTACTTTCATTTTAGCGTAATTGCATGTACTCAGAACTCAATTAAGCCAGAACCGTTCTCAGTGTTTAGTAGTGGGGTTTGCATCTCTCTCCCTCTATTTCAGCTAGTTTATTCTTCATTCGAGGACAAATTTTCCCAAGGGGGAGATAATGTAATACCACGTAGCGAAAATAATAAAAAACTTATTTTTTCAAAAAAATCAGCAGGTGCTACAAACTGTGGCATCGATGGATTGTATCCTTAACCACGATCCGTCCGCCACAATCATCGATGAGATCAGAAACTCCCTAAAATTTTAGCCTAGAAAAATTGGTTAAGTATTGGACGACGGACAAACTTACGGTCTGTAGGTCAAACGACGGTCCGTAGTACGTGAACGTCGATCAAGACTCCCTTCAACAACTCTTTGACAAGATCTATGGATGACCATTATGGTTTGTAGGTGGATCTACGGTCTGTATGTCTGACTGTAGGTGGAAAATTTGCAGCCAGTTAAGGGGAAATGCAGTTTGGTCAACTTAAAATGCTCATAAATCTTATCACAAAATGAATTAGATTTCCCATGAGGTACCCACAAATATATAATTGAATTATCTTTCCATAGCCACCGACCTTGGTAAAATCAGACCTCCGAGTAAAAAGTTATGCCCATTTTAGTAAAGGCATGTTGAACAGGACCTCAGGACAGACCCAACGATGGGGCGTCGGTCCTTGTCATCATGACGCCCGACAGCAACCTTCACAGGGGTCTTTTTGACCTTTCCCACTCGGTTTTAACCCTAATTGATGTCATTTTGACCCAAAATCATATGATTTTAGTAAGTCTAAACCTAGAAACAGAATTAAAACATATCCAAGTCTAATAATTAAATCAAAACTTAGAAAATTAGAAGCAAGAGAAGAGAAAAAAAAAGCTCAAGAACCTAGTTCAAGAAAGCCACAAGCTCCAGTAGTTCCATCCCCAAAACTTGTGTATTTTTCTGTGGATTTCATCACCAGGTATGTGGGATTTCACTAGTTGGTTTCTTTCACCCATTGGGTCCTTTGTTTCAGTCAGGACTTGATTCTCTTCTCATAATTAAACCTACAATTTCTACAACTTTTATATAACTTATTAAATATATGTTCCAAAAAAGATTATCATGTTATTACTCAGATTATCACATGAATTTCAGAACCCTAGCTTTGTATTGCTTTAGCTCATGAATTAAACATGCTAGGTCATATATTTCAGACACTTCAAATATACATGCCTCAGTTATAAATACATAATTACCATATTAATTGTTGCATTCTCAGTTTGTATTTTCAGTTTCGAGCTATCCAGTATTTATAGAAATTCAGAAATAATCAGTTAAATTAACGAATTCATTGAGAGTAGCATAATACCGAGTTGGACTAGGGTTTAGCATACCCAATAGTTCCAGAACTACTAGCCAAGTAGGTTGTAAGTCCCCTCTGTGGGAAATCAGTTTAGTGATCATGCCAACATGCCTTTATACCTTTGGCAGGGTATATGGGCTCCTCTTGATGGTGCGTATACATCGGACTCCACATTTAGCTCATGTGGTTTTATTATCAATTATTAGTAGCTCCCACATACTGTCAAACTCTCTGCATTGACCATTTATCAGTATATTGAGTATTCAGTGTCAGCATGTTATAAATTGGTCATTGCATCCAGTTAGCTCTGAAATCAGCACATCACGTTCAGATTATCATACTTATTTTTGTTCTTGTTCAGTTATGTTTTATTTCAGCTTAACTCTATCCTACATACTCAGTACCTTTCAAGTATTGATGCATACGTGGGCTACATCTTCTCGTGATGTAGGTTCAGGTTCTTAGGATCCACATTAAGCATAGATCGATTTCACGGTCTCCAGTTCAACAGATTCAATGGTGAGTCCTCATTCTCTGAGGACAACAGTCATGAGTTTCATTTCAGTCATTAGTCACTTAGCTTCAGTTTTTGCTATATTTAGCTGGGGCTTGTCCCAATATTTCTAGTCTAGTTTAGAGGCTATTAAAATAGTTAGACTCAGCTTAATATTTAGTTAATATTTCTTTCGTATTAAACTCATTGTTCTCAAATATCATAGTTATAGAATATGGGTATTCCCCATCTTTTTATTTGAAGTATGATTTAACTTTTGCAACATTTTAGTCTCTTTAGTATGTTCATGATAATTCCAGTAGGGTTAGCTTGGGTTTATTTGTGGTCGTAGGTTTCGTGTTCGCGTCTCGGGGTCAGCTCAGGGCGTGATAATTGCATTTTTCATTCCGAAAAGATAATTGCATTTTTCATTCGCCAAGAAGTCCATTACATTTAAATCATATCTATTCGGTGGTGAAGAATGTACACAATACCTCTTCAACGTTCAAGTCGGTGGAAACTTGCGTTGAAAGATATTTGCACTTAAGTCGCATCTATTCGGAAGTGAAAAATAGGCATCCTCTCTTTTTTACGTTCAAGTTGGTGGAAACTTGGTTGCAATATATTCACATTTAATTCGAATATATTCGGTGGTGAATGATGGGACCCATATCTTTTCAATATTCAACTCGGTGGAAACCTGCTTTGAAAAATATTTGCATTTTAGTTGCATCTAGTAAGAGGGGAAGGATGTGCACCATATCTTTTAAACGTTCAAGTCGATGAAAACTTATTTTACTTGTATATTATATTCGTTTCTTCCTCAATTTAAAAAAGTGAATTCAGTTGGAACCCACATTTGTGTATTTCAAAGGGTGATTAATACCTTCCCTTCGAAATAACCTGAACCCTTACCGAGATTCTAATTGTTTCGTAGATACTTAATTGGTTTCCTAGTTTTTTACTAAAATTATGTGGCGACTCCTTTAAAATCTATTTATTTCTTAAAATTCTTAAAAAATTGATCAATTGATTATTTGTCGAGTCACCACGACGTTTCGCCTTATTTGAACAAAGTAGGGATATAAACAGAATGACGAATTCACTGGGGATTCTAAAGGTTCTAATCAATATGAATTCATTTTTTAAAATTGAAGAAAGTTTCCTTTATTCTGTTATACTTTATATTTGTTATATTTCACTGATTATTTGTATATTGTAGTTGTCGTTTATTCATTATTAGTTTTATTGAATGTATATTGGCATTGAATTTTGTGACATAATTTCTGCAAAATGGCAAATGTAATGCATTAGGACAAAGGTGGTTACGTGGCTCTCCATAATTGTCCTTCAGAAAACACATTTGAATTCTTTGAAAAGGTAAACGAATAGATGCTTGCAGTCATCCAACATCATCTATTATACTTCATCCCGTAGTTTGTCCGAGGCCACATTCAACAGACGGTACAAATATTGACAGTTAAGAGGATGAATAATTAGGTGGTGCAAAAAGTCAGAAAACACATCCAGACTATACATTTCAATGGAGCTAGAACTACGGGGAATTGTTTTTAGTTTGTCTGAATCCTTAAATTTTTTTATGTCTTATATGAATGAACTACTAAAACTTGATTCTAAACTCGATGAGATACGAAGGCAACCCTCCTTGGGTTCGGTATACATTCTTTAAATTTTTGAAAAAAAAATGATTTGTGTGCATTTTCAAAGATATATATTAACAAATTATGCGAACTTAATTCTCATCTCAGTGAGATACGTAATTATTCCTCCTCAAGTTCGATATACATTCATTTAATTTTTGAAAAAAAAGGGTACCAATGTATTTTCAGAAACATATATGAACGAACTACGCAAACCTGATTCTCATTGCAATGAGATACGTAGGTAGCCGTTCTTGGATTCGATATTATTTTATCCAAAAGTAAAAAATAAAATAAAATAGTTTGTGCATATTTTAAAAATCATATCTGCACAGGCTACACGAACCTAATTCTAATTTTAATGCTTTACGTAGGCAACCTTTTTGGTTTTGGTAATCATTTTTCAAAAGTAATAATAATAATAATAATAATAATAATAATAATAATAATAAATATTGTGTGCATATTTCCGAAGTGATATTGCACGAACTACGGGAAGCTGATTCTCATTTTGATGAGATAAGTAGGCATCCCTTTATGGGTTCGGTGTTTATTGTGTTTAAACTAAAAAAAGATTATAATAGTTTGTTTATATTTTCAGAGACATATCTTCCTGAACTACGCACACCTGATTCTCATATCAATAAGATAAGTAGACAACTCGTCTTGAGTTCGGTATTCATTCTTTTAAATTCATAAGACGAAAAAAGTCAAATTGCGTGTGCAGAATTTCAAAGGCATAACTGTATGAACTAGGCATACATGTTTCTCATTTTTATGAGATACATAGGCAGTGTTTATTGTGTTCACTAATCATTCCTTTAAAAAACACTCTGTATGTATGTTAAAAGACATATCTTTAAATTAGGTTGTACCAATGTAGTTAGGAACATGTAAATATATTGATATGACAAAGAGGATTAACCTTATGGTAAGCCATAGATTTTTGTGGTACCTCTTATTTGTACTTTTGTGATGCTTGAAATTCTCTTGCATTCCTTAAAGATAAGAAGAAAACCAACTTCGTAATTTCATTTGCATGGCGTGGAGAACTTTTAGATCAAAATTCAATAGCATTGCATTATTGATCTAGTACTTGGCCTGAATATTTTTAGGTGAAATCCTTAGTAATGTTTGATTCAGGTAATGATTATAGGTCTTTTTTCTCTCGATTTTGCCTTTCAAACCTACCAAATGATACTAATCCCTAGTTTTCCCACTTTGAATCTAAAACCTTTCTTTGAACAACAACATTTTAGCCATTACTGTTATTGAGTGTTTACATGCACTATCCCTCTCTTGGCCCAACCTGCTTGAGTGCCCAAAGAATGTACAAATTATAAGAGAAGATTCACATATGAAATTCCAAAAAGCAAAGATATCGAATATCCCAAAGTCGCGGAAGCAAAAAAGACATCTAGAGAAAGAAAAATAAAAATAGAAAGGGAAAACTTTGAAAGAAATAAAGAAAGACAAAAGTACCCCTACAAGGTCACCGAAAGAAGTAAAGAAAAATACTCCAACAAAAGAGAAGAAATATTCAAAAGAGAGGGGTGAAATAAAAAAAAACTCCAAGAAATAAGGATTCAAAAGAATTAGAAACACATGGCATGAAAAAAAAGAAGGGAAACTCCAAAAAATGATAATTCCATAGAAGTCGAAAAAGGGGAGGACAATGAAGAAGATCTGACACCAAAGGTGTATCAATCATTAAGAGCACAAATTCAGTGTGACGCTCAAGGAGGATCTAAGTCACTCTTATCCCAAATAAATATTCTACCCATCCCTAAGCCAATGGTACAAGCCAATGACAATCCCTACATGATATCATTCCAAATATTCTCACATTAGTGGAGTTTATGTAATGGCCAAATATATGATATCACAGTTGCATGAATTGAACATTCTTGTGAGTGTGAGTGCACTTTAAGAAATTTCCTCTAATTGAACGCTTCAAATATGTATTAAATATGATATTTCTTTGGTGTGAGGGCACGTGAAACTCGAAGATTGATACAATTCAAAATATTTGTTTGAAGTAAGATGAATGAATCTTGTTGATTCTTAAGTATGTTTGAGGCACCACTTGAAGCTGCAGGAATTACTTTGAAATCAATTTTACTTAGAAAAAAGAGAGGGACAATGAGAGAGTTAATTGCAATTCTAACTGTTGATACCAATTGCAGTCAAGATTTGGCTGACTCATCACATTCTTTATTTTTCATAAAGAATAAAAAACAAAAAAAAGGTGAGAAAACACACACTATTTAATATTTTTCGCAACTATTTTTTTTATTCTTTCCATTTATTTAAAAAAGAAGAATATGTCTTTCATTTTTGGGTTGTTCATTATTAAAAGTTTCAAGGATAATCTTGTATGTGTGAAAGTCCTATTTTACGTCATATGGTAGTCCGTCCCAAAATTTTTATACATCTTGTCTTTAGACTTTCAATATTGTAGGGAGTATTATTTTTCTTTTATATCATATTCATGTTGTGCATTTTCTAGTCATGATTTTGTCTCAGATTTCTCGCAGTATTCATCATCCATAGAATTTAAACTACATTTTACATTATTTCTTTCTCAATAGGTTATGTAGGCACCACAATGGTTGGGTCATATTTCCAGTGTGATTTTCATTTCTCCTTGTCATAAACATTGGGACAAAATTTTTGAGAATATATCAAAAATTCACAATAAAGGTGTTTCTCCAACAATCAAGGTTGGAGATTATTTTTAGATTTTCCAAAAGTTTTATCAGGGATATAATTTTTAAGGATGACCTCAAAAATTCCAATAGCCAACTTCAAATGATCCTTTAACTCTTGAAGCTCAAAGTCAACTAGCAAATCTTCAACAATGTCATGGCAAGAGAGAAACTCCTCGTACAAATCTCGATTAAAACATGAGTTCCAATGAATATAAAGTGTTCAAGAGCAAAATGATGATTGTTCACTTGCGTAAAAGTGAAAGGCATTTTGTACCTGTTCTCTTATGAATCTTTCATTAAAGTTTCTTAATTATGTTGCAAGCTAAAGAGACATTACGTCTTCTAATTGATTCTTTTCCCATACAGCGGCACATGAAAGCACCGGGATGATGACATTATCAAGAGACATGAGTTATCCACCTCGTTACACTGAGAAATCATTAGGTCATCGATCATTTGCATTTTTATTCTATTTTTATTTGTCGAGAGGGCCATTGTATTTTAATTTGCCAAGATGACTATTGTATTTTTTATTTTCTTGAGAACGTCATTAAATGTTATTTGCAAGAGGGCCATTGCTTTTTTTATTCGGAAAAGATAATTGCATTTTTCATTTTCTAAGAGGGTCATTGCATGTTTCATTCTCCAAGAAGGTCATTGCATTTAAGTCACATCTATTCGGTGGTGAAGAATGTACACCATATCTTTTCAACGTTCAAGTCGGTGGAAATTTGCGTTCAAAGATATTTGCATTTAAGTCGCATCTAATAAGAAGTGAAGGATGTGCATCCTATCTTTTTAACGTTCAAGACGGTTGAAACTGGTGTTTCAAGATATTCACATTTAATTCTCATCTATACGGTGTTGAATGATGTGCACATATATTTTTAATATTCAAGTCGGTGTAAAATTGCGTTGAAAGATATTTGCATTTAAGTCGCATATATTCGGAGGTGAAGGATGTGCATCATATCTTTTCAACGTTCAAGTCAGTGAAAACTTGTTGTACTTGTATATTATTTTCGTCTCCTCCTCTATATGAAAAAGTGAATTCAGTTGAGACCCACATTTGTGGATTTCAAAGGGTGATTAACACCTTTTATTCAGAATAACCTAAACCCTTACCTAGAATCTTATGGTTTCGTATATACTTAATTAATTTTCTAGTTTTTCCTAAAATTACGTGGCGACTCATTTAAAATTTATTTATTTCTTAAAATTCTTTAAAATAAAATCAATTGATTGTTTTTTTTGAGTCACCACGACTTTTCGCGTTATTTGAACAAAGTAGGGATGTAAATGAAATGACGACTCCGCTGGGGATTAAAGAGGTTCTGACCAATATGAATTAATTTTTCAAATTGAAGAATATTTCCTTTATTGTGTTATACTTTGTAGTTTTTATATTTCGCTGATTAGTTGTATATTGTAGTTGTTGTTTATTCATTATTCATTTTATTCTATGTATATTGAACATTCCATTTCATGACATAATTTCTGCCAAATGAAAAATATAATCCATTAGGACAAAGGCGGTTACGTGGCTCTCCACAATTGTTCTTACGAAAACACAATCGAATTTTTTTGAAAGGGTAAACAAATAGTTGACTTGCGGTCAGCCAACATCATTTATTATACTTCACCCCGTAGATTTTCCGAGGCCACGTTCAACAGACGGTACAAATATTGACTATTAAGAGGATGCAAAACAAGTTGGTACAAAAATTCAAAAAACACTTCCTGACTATATATTTCAATGGCGCTAGACCTACGGAGAATTGCTTTTAGTTTGTCTGAATCTTTAAATTATTATATGTCTTATATAAACGAGCTACACGAACCTAATTATCATCTCTTAATATACATAGGTAATCCTCCTTGGGTTCGATATACATTCATTCAATTTTTGAAAAAAAAATGATTTTTTGTGTATTTTCAAAGACATATCTGAACAAACTCTGGGGATATAATTCTCATCTCGTTGAGATACGTAGGCAGCCTTTCTCGAGTTCGTTACACATTCGATCAATGTTTTTTTAAAAAAAATAGGGTTTCTGTGTGTTTTCAAAGACATATATGAACAAACTACGTGAACTTGATTCTCATTTTAGTGAGATACATTGGTAGCCCTTCTTGAGTTCGGTATTAGTTTATCCAAAAGTAAAAAATAAAATAAAATAGTTTGTGCATATTTTAAAAATCATATCTGCACGATCTACGCGAACCTAATTTTAATTTTAATGCTTTACGTACGCAACCTTTTTGGGTTCGGTGTTCATTTTTCAAAAGTAATAGTAATAATAATAAATAATAATAATATTGTGTTCATATTTTCAAAGTGATATCTACACGAACTACGTGAATCTGATTCTCATTTCAATGGGATATGTAGGCAACCCTTTATTGGTTCGGTGTTCATTATTTTAAACTAAAAAAAAAATTCAAATAATTTGTTGATATTTTTAAAGTCATATCTGCATGAATTATGCACACCTGATTCTCATATAAAAAAGATACGTAGACAACTCTTCTTGAATTCGTTTTCATTATTTTGAATTCATAAGAAGAAAATAAGTCAAATTGTGTTTGCAGAATTTCAAAGGAATAATTGTATGAAATAGGCACACCTGATTCTCATTTTAATGAGATACGTAGACAGTGTTTCTTGGGTTCGGTATTCATTCTTTTAAAAAAACATTGTGTATACATCGTAAAAGTCATATCTTTAACTCAGTTGGTCCAAATGAAGTTAGGAGCATGTAAATATATTGATATGACGAACAAGATCGACTTTACGGTAACCCATAGAATCTTGTGGTGCCTCTTATTTGTACTTTTGTGATGCTTGAAATCCTCTTGCATGTTCAAGATGAGAATAAAATCAACTTCGTGGGTTCATTTGCATTATCAAAATTCTTTAGCATTGCAGTGTTGATCTAGAACTTGGCCTGACTATTTTTTGAGGCGAAATTCTTATTAATGTTTGATTCGGGTAAGGATTGTAGGCCCTTTTTCTCTCGATTATGACTTTCAAATCTATCAAATGATATTTATCCCTAGTTTTCCCACTTTGAGTCTAAAACTTTCTTTGAACAACCACATTTTAGCCATTAACCTTATTGAGTGCTTACATGCACTATCCCTCTCTTTGCCTAACCTGCTTGAGTGCACCATGAATTTACAAATTATGAGAGAAGATTCATGTATAAAATTCTAAAACAGCAAAGATATCAAATTTCCCAAAGTCAAGGAAGAAAAAAAGATTTTTAGAGAAAGAAAAAGAAAGAAAGAAAGAGAAAAATTTCAAAGAAATAAAGAAAGACAAAAACACCCCTACAAGGTCACTGAAAGAAGTAAAGAAAAATACTTCAACAAAAAAGAAGAAAAATTCAAAAGAAAGGGGCAAAATAAAAAAATAACTCCCAGAAATGAAGATTCAAAAGAAGTGGAAACACATGGGAAGAAGGTAAAAACTTAAAAAATGATAATTCTGAAGAAGTCGAAAAAGGGGAGGATAAGGGAGAAGATTTTACACCAAAGTTGTATCAATCATTAAGGGCACAAATTAAGTATGACACTCAAGAAGGAACTACGTCACTCTTATCCAAAATAAATATGCTACCCATACCTAAGCCTACGATACAAGCCAATGACCAGCCCTACGTGATCTCAATCCAAACATTCTCACATTAGTGGAGATTTACAAAAGGGTCAAACATATGATATCACAGTTGCATGCATTGAACATTCTTGTGAGTGTGAGTGAACTTTAAGAAATTTCCTGCAATTGAACACTTCAAATATGTCTCAAATTTGATGTTTCTTTTTTCTGAGGGCACGTGAAATTGGGGGAATGATACAATTCAAAATCATTGTTTGAAGTAAGATGAACGAATCTTGTTGATTCTTAAGTATGTTTGATGTACCACTTGAAGCTGTAGAAATTACTTTGAATTCAGTTTTAGTTAGAAAGAAAACAAAGAGAATGAGAGAGTTATTTGGAATTCTAACTGTTAGTACCAATTGTAGTCAAGATTTGAATGACTCATCACATTCTTTATTTTTCATGAAGAAAAAAAAAGGTGAGGAAACACACACACTTTAATATTTTTTCACAACTATTTTTTTTATTCTTTTAATTTTTTAAAAAAAGAAGAATTTATCTTTCATTTTTGGGTTGTTTATTGTAAAATATTTCTAGGTTATTCTTGTATGTGTGAAAGTCCTATTTTACGTCATTTGCTTGTCTATACCAAAATTTTTATATATCTTGTATTTAGACTTTCAATATTGTATGGAGTATTATTTTTCTATTACATCATATTCCTATTGTGCATTTTCTACTAATGATTTTGTCTCAGATTCTTCGCAGTATTCATCATCCATAGAATTTAAACTACATTTAACCTGATTTCTTGGTCAACAGGTTATGTAGGTGTCATAATGGTTCATTCAGTGTGATTTTTCTTTCTCCTTGTCATAAACATTGGGACAATTTTTTTGAGAATATCTCAATAATTCACAATAAAGGTGTTATCTCTAACAATCAATATTGGTGATAATTTTGAGATTTTCCAAAAGTTATAACTAAGACATAATTTTTTAGGACGACCTCAAAAATTCCAATAGCCAACTTCAAAAAATCCTTTAGCGCTTGAACCTCAAAGTCAACTATAAAATATTCAACATTGTCATGGAAAGCGAGCAATCCTCATGCAAATCTCCAATAAAACTCGAGTTCTAAAGAACATAAAGCGTTCAAGAGCAAAATAATGATTGTTCACCTGTGTCAAAGTGAAAGGCATTTTGTACAAATGATCTTGTGAATGTTTCATTAACGTTTCTTAATTATGTTTCAAGCTAAAGCGGCATTGTGTCTTCTAACTGTTCCGTTTCAAATATATGGGCACATGAAAGCACCGAGATGATGACATTTTCAAGACGCATGAGTCATCCACCTCGTTACAGTGAGAAATCATTGGGTCATCCATCATTTGCATTTTCATAGTATTTTTATTTGTCGAGAGGGCCATTGAATTTTAATTTACCAAGATGGATATTGCATTTATTCTTCACTGAGAACGTCATTGAATGTTATTTGCCAAGAGAGTCATTGCATTTTTCAATACGAAAAGATAATTGCATTTTTCAAATGCAAAGAGGGTTACTGCATTTTTCATTCGCCATGAAGGACATTGCATTTAAATCTCATCCATTTGGTGGTGAAGAATGTACACCATACCTTTTTAACGTTTAAAACAGTGGAAACTTGATTTGAAAGGTCTTTGCATTTAAGTCGCATCTTTTCGAAGTGAAGGATGTTCATGCTATTTTTTAAACATTCAACTCAGTGGAAACTTGTTTTATAAGATATTCACATTTAATTCGCATATATTCTATGGTAAATGATGTACACCATATCTTTTCAACATTCAAGTTGGTGGAAACTTGCGTTGAAAGATATTTGCATTTAAGTCGCATCTATTCAGAGGTGAAGGATGTGCATCGTATATTTTTTAATGTTCAAGTCGGTGAAAACTTGCGTTTAAATATATTTGTATTTATTGGCATCTATTCGGACGTGAAGGATGTGCATCCTTTCTTTTCAATGTTCAAGTCGGTGGAATCTTGCGTTGAACGATGTTTACATTTAAGTCGTATCTATTTAGAGGTTAAGTTTGTGCATCATATCATATCTTTTGAACGTTCAAATCGGTTGAAACTTTCATTGCATTTCTATCACATTTATTTGGAGGTGAAGGATGTTCATCCTATCTTTGTAACGTTCAAGTCGGTGGAAACTTGCCTTGAAAGATTTTTGCATTTAAGTCGCATCTATTCAGTGGTGAAGTATGTGCACCGTATCTATTCAATGTTCAAGTTGGTGGATACTTGTGATCTCACTTACCTTTTAGGGATCAGCCCCGACGAAATCCACAAGCTAATATTGATGAATCTTGAACGTTCTTCTCCTTTCTCCTCTTCTTTTCTCTTCTCTCAAAACCCTAACTCTATTACAAAAACATTAAAATGACTAAATTAAGTTTAGACCCCTAAGTAATTAAACAAAGTGTTAAAATAAAAAGGTAAGGAAAAGACCAAACTGCCCTTCTAAAATCCATATTAGACTTTCCTAATTCAAACAACCTAACTTCCAAAGGGCATAACTCACTAATAAAAACTCGGATTTCTTCAAACTCAGCGGCTTTGGAAAGTTATTCCAAGAGCTTTCCAACCATTCCCTGTAAATACACCTTAATCACCCAGCTAAGATTTATGGCCTCTTAATGTTGACGAAAAACTTATTTTTAACATAAACAAATTTCTAGTTTTCAAATCTTTTCAAAAATCATTATTTATCATTCTTAGTTTCTTCCTTAATATTTCGAATTATGAGATGTTACAATATATCCCCCTTGGGAACATTCGTCCTCGAATGAGATTAGTCTTACTAGGATAAGTGTTTAATATGCAACCATTCATTTCAAACACCCAACAAGCAAATGCAAGAACAACAACATGCCTAGTCATAATTTAAGGAGTACTAAGAAAAGAATTAGTACCTTGATCAATACTTTATCTGGATTCAAGGATATGTGTATATCCCTTCTTCATATCATCCTGAGCTTCCCAAGTATCTTCCTCGATAAATTTGTTCTTCCAAAAGACTTTGACTGATGCTACCTTTTTTGTTCTCCACCTGCGAACTTTGCGATCTATAATCTAGATCGTAATCTCTTCATAGGAGAAGCTATCCTTGATACTAATATCTTTAGTTTGTATGATCAATGATGGATCGCCTATGCATTTCTTCAACATGGAGATGTGAAACACCGGATGAACCGCGACTAACTCTTGTGGAAACCATAACTCATAAGCTACATTATCATTCCTCTTTGATATTCGATAAGGTCCAATATACCAGGGAATAAGCTTCCCCTTATTAGCAAACCTCATAACACACTTCATGGGTGAAACTTTTAGATATACCCAATCGTCTACTTCAAATTCTAACTCCCATCTCCAAGCATCAATGTCATTATAGAATATATGACAACTCTTGCCGTTTTCAACCTTTATTGAATAACTTTCACCGTATCCATAGCTTGATGAAATAAATATGGTCCTATAAACCTTGATTCACAAACTTTAAACCATCTAATAGGATATCTACATCTTCTCCTGTTAATAGCCTCATAAAGATCTATTTGGATGCTCGAGTGGTAACTATTATTCTAAGCAAACTATATTAGAGGTAGGTTATTATCTAAACTACCGTTGAAATAAATCAAACATGCCCTCAACATATCCTCGAAAGTTTAATAGTGCGCTCTGTTTGCCCATATGTTTGAGGATTAATGGTTGTACTTGAGTACTAGAACCATCCCATAAGAACCCACAAGTGCAATGTATAAGAGGAGTACCATACCCTCCCTAACACTATGTAGAAACCTTCAAGATAATCCATAAAAAGAGTTCATACACATAACTTGTTAATTTACTTTTACATTAGGGAAAAAAGTGCAATAACTGAAATTAGACCATTTGAACTTGGTCTAATGTCCCTTGAAGTTGATCAAACAAGTCATCGATCCGAGTGAGAGTGTACTTATTCTTAACGGTGGCCTTGTTGAGTTCGTGGTAATCATTACACATTCTCAAAGACACATGTTTCTTCTTTACAAACAAAACCGGAGCACCCCACGGAGAAATACTAGCCTTATAAAAACCTTATCTAGTAAATCCTTGATTTGAGAACTCAACTCCTTCAATTCGTCTAGAGCCATCCGATAAGGAGGAATTGAAATGGGATTTGTATCTGGTAGCAAATCAATGACAAAGTCAATTTCCCATTTGGGAGGAATACGGTGAAGGTCATTTGGAAAGGCTTCCGGAAACTTACTACAGGGATCTACTCAATGGGAGGAATTTCAATGTCTAGTTCTTGTACTCTTACTATGTAATATAGACAACCCTTTGAGATCATTTTACATGCTTTTATACAAGAGATTATACGACCTCTAGGAATAAAATTTCCCCCCTTCTACTCTATAACGAGTTCATTTGGTAAGTTAAACCTTACTACTCTTGTCCTACAATTAATGGAAGCAAAGTATGCATGAAACCAATCCATACCAAATATAATATCAAAATCAAACATATCAAGCTCTACTAGATCATAATAAGAAACTCTATTGGGCAAGATTATACGATAATTTTTGTATACTCTTTTTGCATCAATCAACTAACCCACCGGAGTAGACACTAAAAAAGGTTCATGCAAAATGTCTGGAAAAATTTCAAACTTTCTAGCTACAAGAGATGTAACAAATGATAAAGTAGCGTCAGGATCATGTAAGGTATATACATCAATAGAGAAGACTTTCAACATACCGGCCACCATATCGGGAGAAGTCTCTTTCTCACCCCTAGAGTGGAGAGCATAGAAGTAGTTCTTCTTTGGAACATCACTAGAACAACTTCCTTAAGCTTGACCACCCCTCAATTGATCCTTCAAGTTTTGACAATATCTCATCTTGTGACCACTCTTGCCACAACTAAAGCAATTCCCTGTTCCTACCATGGCACTCACCAATGTGACCCTTTCCATGCTTGGCACATGTAGGCTTGTCATTCGGTGAGTTTCAACTTTTTCCCTTTTTAGATCTCAATTTATATCCCTTGTCATGACGAGTCTTCGGGAACTTGGATGGAACTTGATTAGACACCCGCTTCTTTAATCTAGGCTTGTCTTGTATTTTAAGCCTAGTATTTGAAGATCCTCCATCGAATGATCTTTCCCCCTAAGCATCTCTACTCTTTCTCTTAGACCTTTCCTCCTCAACCCTTCTTGCATGCAATATAAGACGGCAAATGTTCATGTTTTCATGTATCATGGCCGAATGCACTCCTCTTGTAATTCCTCCGACACCCCTATCACAAAACGCCTCATTCGGTCTCTAGTATCGGAGACCAAAGAAGGATCATATTTGGAGAACTTAATGATTTCCAAGAAGCATTCATGAACACTCCTTTCTCCTTGGCGTAGGTTGTTGAACTCCACCATTTTTTCCTCCATCATCTACATAGGAAAGAACCGTTCTAGAAAAGACTTCTTAAAGATGTCTCAAGTCGACGGAGCACCCCTCAATTGCCTATTGTACCTCCATTGCACATACCATGCTTATGCCACGTCCTAGAGTTGATAAGTATTCAACCTCGGCGTTCTCACTTGTGGACAACCCCATAGCCCAAAGTATCTTATATACTCCTTCGATGAATTATTGGGGGTCTTCATCAACCCGTAGAAAGTAGGAGGGTTCATTAGAGTGAAGTCCCTTAGATAGGAAGCCACAATAGTGACTTGTTGTTGAGGACACGGGACAAGCTCCCAATTGACTTGGGCCGTCATAGCTTGGGCTTGGATGGTGGCGGATTGAGCTAATTGAATGAGCGAAACCCTTATATCTCCATCCTTCAAGGGTGGAGGATTGAGCGGAGCTTGGTCAACATTAGTATCTTCTGCAAGTGGAGGAACTTGCTCACCACGGGGAGAAGCTCCCGCAATGGCAATTTCTCTTCAAGTCTTCAAGCCGCATTCCTTCGAGTCGTCATGCTTTTTATAAGCACAACAATAGTATTAGATGCAAAAGTACACCATAAGTATAATCTAATGACACGATATATGATTTCCAAGAAAAAGAGTGATTCCAAGGCATCACATATATTCCAATTCATAAGTGTGGTGCGCTTCACAATTATAAATACAAACCTACATATACGTGGTAGAGAGAGAGACATAACTCAACAATATTCAACCTCATTCTCAAATACAATGTTTGTTACATGCGAGTTTACCTCCTAGACGTAACTAGCGTCGTCGTCCTTTATAAGGACTGAGACTAGCCTATTAGTCTCACATCATTACATTCATAGGTTGAAAATATAGAAAAATTAAAACTTTTCATTACATCTACTTGGAGGTTTACATAGACCTCTACATACACATAATATAGTCATATCGAGTATACATAGACCCTTCGTACAGGAATGTTATATAGCCTTCTACTTTTATTACACATTCATATATATAAAATAGAAAGATAGTATCAATATTGTCATAGACCAACATCAAATGTAAAGAAGCCCCATATAGGCTTATACAAGTCGTACACAACGAAAGTGGAATGAACATTAATGTCTTAGAAAACAAAGAAACTTCATAGGTAAGATATTGGCTTCACCCTTGGAAAGTGAAGAACTACCTACTTCAATGATAAAGAATATCCAAGCCTTCTTCAAGTCGTCCCGAATGAGCCTTCAACGATCGGAACCTAAAATGTTTGGTAAAACAAGAGAAGAAAATAGGGTTAGTACTCTACATGTACTAAGTATGAGACCATATGCACATATAATGTCAAAACATGCTAAAAAGCGACTTTTAGCTAAAACATGCCATTTTACAAGTTTAAAGGTCTCATGCATAACCAAAAAAGTCATACCAATAAACCAAACATACTTACTAACTCAAACAAGTAATATGTATCCCAACATACTTAAACTCATGCTTTACTACAACCCTATAATCAAAGAATGACATCACAAGTATGAATAAGAGTTTATCATATCATAATAATCAAGAAAACTACTCATGAATCCTCATCATACTAACAAGTATAATGACCAAGCAAAGCCACATAACCTTAGTCGACCAAGTAGACTTAACAAGAAAACGTAGCCAATGTCCAACTTTAACAATATAATCCAACTACATATATCAAGTAGATAATCATATCATATATAGTCATTTACATTGTAGCATCAACAAATTATCATCATATACATCATTATCATATGCATATATAATATCAAGTTCCTAAAGATTCCATCAAGGTCAACTAATGCAAGGCATAAGTAGAGTTCAATAACCCTTACTAGGCTATGTTAAACCTCTCAAGTCACCTTAGTTAGTCTATAATTCATTACTTTTTTTTAATTTAGGAAACACTTGTCTTAACCGAAATAGAAAATAAGAGCTAAGTGTGGAATCCGGTGTTTTAAAACCTTACACCGATGGAAGGTGGTCTATTGTCCAAAGTAGAACCAAACATTAAAAGTAGCTTGCTACGTGGATCCACTAGCTAGTATTCCTATAGGGTCAACATAGTTCAAGAACTAAGAGATAGTATATTCCCTCTTGGTACCACTTGGTTGTTGGGACATCCTCTCATAGGAATCCACTGGATGAGTATTCCTCTTTGGGAAGAGCTATATGATAATGTTGGTATTTTAATGGATATGGACTTGTACTAAGTGATGTGATAGTTTTTGACTTGTCTATGATCTTATGTGTGCATAAAGGATTTTCAAATGACTTAGCATGTTTCTAAATAAATGGTCCTTTTTATGCATGTCTTCAAAATGGTTTTATGTGCTTACGTTTCCATACTTAGTACAAGTGGTTGCACTAACCCATATTCTTTATATTTATACTAATATGTAGGTTTGGGCCATTGAAGTACTTTGAGGCTAACTTTGAGAAAACATGGACATCTTTCCCAAGTTATAGGTGAGTTCTTGATGATTCGAGGATGGTGCCACCCATCTAGCTTAGTAGGATTGTTATGTATAATGATATTTGTTTCCTTCTTTTATCGTTTGAAATTGATGTAAGCCTATAATGTGATATTGTAATTGTAATCGCTATGTCCAATGTTGTACTCCATTAAGAGGGTTTATGTGTGGGATAAGATAATACACTCTTATATGATATGATTATGCAAAATAATAAATCTATGTATATCCTAAATGAGAAGTCTATGTAAAATCCATATATTATATATGAGAATTTTAAGTATACTTCACTGTGTAAAAATGTTTTATTTTTTGTATTTTTGACCTATGACGTGTAATGACGAATGCTAAGGGCTACTCTAATTCCACTCCGAGGACGAAGACCCGATTACGTTTGGGGGGTTCTTCCTAGTCGTGGCAAATATGGTATCATAGCATAACGTTAAGAGACCCTAGGGTTGATGTCTCACTAAACCACGTCTATGTAGAGTCTTGTTCGTAATTGTGGAGCCTAATACACTTATGAATGACAGGCTGTGTGACGCTTAGGAAATTATCATCTTGTTGTTAATCCTTTGTTGTGTCTCAACAATTTTGACTCAATGTGTCCTCTTCATCTAACCCCTTTATTTTGGTTATAGGATATGACTAATAGAAGGGACGCCACAAGAAGAGTCAAAGAAGAGATTGCTAATACAGGAGATCATCCCCAAGACAACCAAGCTCCTCCACAAGAAAATCAAGCTCCTCCTCAGGAGCAAGTTCCTTTGGGTGACCAAGCTCCAGTCGTTCCTCCGTCTATGATGGATGGAGAGATAAGGTCGGATTTTGTAACTTTGGATCAAGTTATGACTACTCAAGCCCTAGCTGTAGCTACTAAAGCACAAGTCATGACAGCTAAATCAAACTAGGAAGTTCGACCCCGTGTGAACAAAAATGCTAGTACTATGGTATCTCGCTTGAGGGACTTCACTAGGATGAACCCTCCAATGTTCTTTGGGTCGAAGGTTCATGAAGATCCCCAAGACTTTTTTGATGAGATCTATAAGATCATGTATGACATGGGGTTGATTTCAATCTGAACTAGACGCTTATCAACTCTAGGATGTGGCTCAAACTTGGTATACTCAATGGAGGGACACTAGGGATTTTTTTATAGAGGGTCCCATTTGTTGAGAGGTGTTTTGAAGGGCTTTCTTGATAGGTTCTTCCAAAGGGAGAAAGGGAGGCTAATTTTGAAGAGTTCATAAATATATTTCAAGGAGGTATGAGTGTACATAAGGACTTTTTGAAGTTCACTAAGTTGTCTAAGTATGCCTTTTCTTTGGTTTTAAACCTGAGGGATAAAATGAACCACTTTTTGATGGGAGTGTCTGATGATTTGGTTAATGAATGACAACATGGATATTACTCAAAAAGTGGAAGACAGTAGGCTAAGAAGGGTGATTAAGAATGCTAGGAAGTCCAAGTCTTATAATGGTGGTTCTTCTAAAGGAAGGCTGGATTTCAAGACAAGCCTAGGTTCAAGTAAAGGTTCTCCAATCAAGTTACTTCTAAGTTTTCAAAGTCTAATGATGATAAGGTGTAGCCCGAAGTCCCAAAGGGAAATAGGTGGTGGTTTACCAAGTAAGAAACCTACTTGTACCATGTGTGGTAAGATGAATGTAGGTGAATGCTTAGTTGGGACGGATAATTACTTTGGTTGTGGTAACGGTTGCCACAAGGTGAGGGATTTTCCAAATATTACAGGTCAATAGAAGGTAGTGGTCAATCTCAAGCAAGTAGTTCTGATTACTATGTTCCAAGGAAGAACCGCTTCTATGCTATTTCTTCTAGTGTGATCAAGAAGAATCCCCCAATATTATCACCGGCATGTTACAAGTATTTATTATAAATGTCTATGATTTACTTTATAATGGTGCTACATTATAAATTCCAACTCCTTTATTAACAATGAAGTTTGATATATTGCCCGATATCGTAATTCAACCATTTTTGATTACTACCTCGGTGGGTTACTCGATTATTGCTAAAAGAGTATATAGGAATCGTCATATTATGTTTCCCTATACATTTAATTTTTTTTAATTGTTAGAACCTAATATGGTCTATTTTTATGTCATTTTGGGAATGGATTGGTTGCATCGTTGCTTTTCGTTCATAGATTATAGAACAAGGGTACTCAATTTCAATTTTTGAAATAAACCCGTGTTAGAATGGAAGGGAGGAAATTTAACTACTACAGGTCGTATCACTTCTTGTCTAAACGCTTGTAAGATGATCTGTAAAGGGTGTCTAGACAACACTATAAGGGTCAAGGACCTAGACTCTGAAACCCCTCCTCTAGAGTTGGTCCTCATAGTGAAGGAATTTTTGTAAGTCTTTTCGGATGAATTACCTGGAATTCCTCGCGAGCGGAAATTTGATTGTGGTATTGACTTATTAGCAGATACAAGCCCCATTTCACTTCATCCCTATCAGATGACTCCAACCAAATTGAAAGAGTTGAAGGTCCAATTCAAAGATTTTCTAGACAAAGCTTCACTTGACCTAGTATTTCTCCATAGGGTGCTCTTGTGTTTTTAATAAAGAAGAATGATTGGTCCCTTAAAATGTGCATTGATTTTTTTCAACTAAATAAGATTACCATAAAGAAAAAGTATACTCTTACTAGGATCGATGAATTATTTTTCTAACTCCAAAGGTCAAGCAACTTTTCTAAAATTGATTGGAGGTTCGGATATCACCAACTTAGGGTGAGAGGTAAAGATATTCCCAAATCAGCTTTCTGAACTAGGTATGATTATGAGTTCCTAGTTATGTCATTTGCGTTAACCAATGTCACGATGGCTTTCATGGACCTAATGAATAGGGGGTTCCAAAATTACCTTGATGTCTTTGTAGTTTTCTGTATTAATGACATCTTGGTGTATTCCAAGAGAAAGGATGAGGATATGGAGCATTTGAGGGTGGTATTGCAAGTCCTCAAGGAACATCGACTATTTTCAAAGTATAACAAGTGTTAATTTTGGTTGAGATTGGTTGTGTTACTTGGTCATATCATTTCTAGTGAGGGTGTAGAGGTCGATCCGAGAAAGATTGAAGCGATTACTAATTGGCCTAGTTTTTTTGCCTCTTACCAATATTAGAATTTTCTTGGGCCTACCCGGGTACTATAGAAGATTTGTCACTGAATTTACGTCTATTGCATCTCCTTCGACAACATTAACTCAAAATAAGGTGAAGTTTGAGTGGTCGGAGTCTTGTGAAAGAAGCCTCAAAGATTTGAAAGATAGGCTTACCTCCGCTCTCGTGTTGACCTTAACAGAGGGTACCAAGGTTTTATGGTATATTGTGAAGCTTCCCGAGTGGCTTTTGGTGTGTCCTTATATAACATTGTAAGGTTATATGTTAAGCCTCTAGGAAACTTAAGGTGCATGAGAAGAACTACCTAAATCATGATCTTGAATTAGCAGTCGTGGTGTTTGTCTTGAAAATATGAGGCATTATCTGTATGGGTACACGTAGATGTATTTACCTACCACAAGAGTATTCATTTTGTTTTTACTCAAAAAGGGTTGAATGTTTGACAAAGAAGATGGTTGGAATTATTGAAGGACTTTGACATGAGTGTTCAATACCACCCTGGCAAGACCAATGTGGTTGTAAACACTCTAAGTCGTATGACTATGGGTAAGTGTCTCATATGGAAGAATCCAAGAAACAGTTACTGAATGATGTTCATAGCTTGGCTCGATTGGGTGTTCATTCGGAAAATTATCCACATGGTGGTTTTGTGGTTCATCATAACTTTGAATCGTCTTCACTGGGTGTGGTAAAGTCTAAACAACACCTTGATGGTTTGTTGATTGATTTTAAGGAATCATTTCACGATAAGTTTAATGATTCATTCTCCAGGGGGGATGGTGTTCTTAGGTACCAAGTTAGGTTGTGCATGTCGAATGTTGATGATTTGAGGAAGCGAATTTTGGAAGAAGCTCATGGTTCCTGATAATCAATTAGTCCGGGTGGCACCAAGATGTATTGTGATCTTCAAAATGTCTATTGGTAGGAAGGTTTGAAAAGGGATATATAGGAATTTATGGTTAGGTGTCCAAATTGCCAACAACTAACAGCCGAGCATCAATACCCGGGTGGTCTAACTCAAGATATACAAGTTCCATCGTGGAAGTGGGAAAACATTAATAAGGACTTCGTAATGGGTGTACCTCAGACACGTAGACAAAATGACATAATATTGGTTGTTATGGATAGGTTGACCGAATTCGCTCACTTTATCCCCATTAAGTTTTCTTATTCGGTGGAGGATTATGCAAGAACATACATTAATGAGGTAGTTATTCTTCGTATCTCCCTTTGTCCATCATATCATATAGATGTGCTCAATTTACTTCTCGTTTTTGGAAGTTTTTTCAATGGGAGTTGTGTACTTAAGTGAATCTTAAGACCACTTTTCATCCTCAAATGGATTGTTAAGCGGAGTGTACCATTCAAACCGTAGAGGATATGAAGAGCTTGTGCAATAGATTTCAATGAAAATTGGGCCAATCACCTACCGTTGTTTGAGTTCTCTTATAATAATAGCTACAATTCGAGTATTGCCATGTCTCCTTTTTAACCACTCCATGGTAAGAGATGTGGGTCTCTGTTTGGGTGGTTTTAGGTCGGTAAGTCTTCACCACTTGGTTCTGAAACAATCTAAGAAGCTTTGGAGAAAGTTCATATGATAAGGGATAGATTGAAAACAGCATATAGTCGGCAAAGGTCATGCGCCGACAATAGGAGAAGAGACCTTGAATTTGAAATAGGTGATAGGGTGTACCTGAAGATTTCACATATGAAAGGGGTGATGAGATTTGGCAAAAACGGAAAGCTAATTCCCTGGAATGTGGGCCCTTTTGAGATATTTCAACCTGTGGGAAAGGTTTCTTATTAGTTGAAATTAGCTAGTGAACTAGCTTCTGTTCATCCGGTATTTCATGTCTACATGGTCAAGAAATGTTTGGGTGATCCAATGTGCATTCTCCCTATTGGAAGGTTAGGGGTGAATGAGGACCTTTCCTATGAAAAAGTTCTAGTTTAAATCCTAAATCATCAAGTCAAAAAGTTGATGAATAAAGAGGTGGCCTCCGTAAAAGTTCTATGGAGAAAGCACTTAATTTAGTACGCAATATGTGAGGCCGAGGCCGATATAAAGTCCAACTATCCTCGTATTTTTCCTAATTAAGGTTAGTAGTTCCTCTTAAATATAATGAATAATATGAATTTCGATTATTTTTTAAGCATGTGCATATTTCAGTAAAGGTTTATGTCAAAATGAGTTTTCATGAAAAAAGGGTTTTTTGCATTAACTTGCACAAATGTGAAATGTATGTTCTTGCCTTCTTGAAATTTCTGTATTTTGATGTTGTCTTGAGAAGAAATATAGTATGGTAACTCTATAGTTTTACTTTGAGCTCATGTTGAAGTTTAGAAGCTAGTTTCTCATTATATGTTGTGAAATATTGCGCTATTATGTGTTGTGAATTGTCATTTGAGTTGTTATGTGTTATGATATGGCTATGTGTTGAATGGAGTTGTGAAGTACTCCTATGATTTGTGACTCCTAAAGATTTTATGTTGTTCTTTGTTTGGCTTCTAGTATTGAGTCTATTCTCTCCCTACAAAAATATTTTAGAGTCGTTCGAGGATGAATGTTCCTAAAGAGGATAAACTAACACTCCGGAAGTTCATGACTTAGTCTAAAGACTTACCATATGATTTAAAACATTAAACACTATTTTAAGCCTAAAATATGGTACTGAAACCAATTAGGTGATAGAATGAAAACGCCAAGAAACGATCATGACGTCCGTAGACAAGTTAAATCGATGCTAGTGTGCCTTTGCATGTTTTAAGGGTTTTAAGAGTCAAAATTTCATGAAATTTTGTAAAAAGGAACTAAACACGAATTGGTGTGAGTTTACGGTTTAAACATCTGGGTGAGATACCCAAGTACCACCCTAAGGGTTCTTAGAAAGGAGTTTAACATTTGATCCATAATTGTCTTTCGAGATAGTGTGAAACCATGATCCAAATGATGAGATGTCGTTTGATGGAGGCTCTGTCCGTGGAGCCATTGTTTCAAACGTATCCATTTTCCCAAATGGCTAGAAACATACTCTCTGACACAAATGATGACTTTCTGTACGGGCTAACGACTGTAGGATGGAGAGTCGATAGGGTTCATCGTTTGGTGCTAAAGTAATTAACTTAGATCGATGAACGAATCCATGATTGAACCATTTTCCCTAACCTTAGGTTATGAATGTAAGGTGATTTCATTAGTGGTGATACAATTGACTAAGTTCTTGTATAGACCACTTATATGGTGATATTAAGTGAATTAATGGATGACTGAAGAAGGCTTTTGAAGGCTACTTCGTAAGTATTTATGATGTATACTTCTTTACTTTAATGATGTTGGTTTACACTTGATTATGATGATCAATTGACGTATTATCTGTGAATAGATTAAGAAAATGATGATATGATTGATGGGATAAAATGTCCTGAATAAGTTGAATTGTAATATCATGTTAACGGTATGATGATACAAGGTTGAATATGAATAACTTATTAAATTATAATGATATTATGAACTTACTAATGATTTTTTGAAATGAAAGGAAATTCTCATCCTATACATTATGACCTAATGATTATGAGTATACAAAGAATTAGTCTCCTATGATCTAAATTAAGATTTGATGATTAAGAATGGCTTAAAGGCTTTTGAAAAAGGGACTTTAGCTTAGCACAAAACAAACTAGATAAGAGAGATGTCCCTTCCCAATGTGGGAAGGTAACTTCACAATGTTTCTCATGAGATGGGGATCACGATGTAGTTGTGGGTCTCTAGTATGTCTCCTAGTTCATTAACTATGTTGCCTTCATAGGAAGACTAGCTAGTTTATCAACCTAGAATACTATGTTCATGTTTTGATTCTACCTTGGCAAGTAAAGAATCTTCTTTCCGTGTGGGGTTTTATTACACCGAATTCCATGTTTAGCTCACATGGTCTATTGTCGGTTAAGGTGATTGTTCCCAATAGTAAATGAATAAATGAAGTGATAAAGTTGAACACTGCTACAGTGATTTAAGGGGTTTTACGTAGTGCAGGTAGGAGTATAAGACTCTATCTATACATTGAAAAATTTAGCCTTACGAGGATTTCTAGGGGGTTGTTCTCATGTTATTATGCACTTATGATATCATGTATGTACACATGTTTACTCTGTATGATCACTCTTATATGATGTTGGTTACATTGATGAACATGATATTGACCTAAGTTGCTATATATGAAGATGCTTAACATGATGATTATGTTACATGAAATAAGGGTCTTGTATGGTGATGTTATGAACTCTAGTAGAAGAATTGGGGTTAAGACTTAATGTTGATGTTATTCATGTTGATGTTATTCATGTTGATATAAACTTATAATGATGTAATTCGTATTGATATATCAATATGATACTATTGGTCTTGTGTTCGATATTGACTTGTCTTATGTGATGTGATGCTTATTTACTTGTATATGCTTTGCGCATAAAGTATTTTCAAATGGCTTAGTATGTTTATAAAGAAATGCTCCTTTTCATTCATGTCTTCAAATTTTTTTATATACATATGTTTCCATACTCAGTACAAGTGGTTGTACTAACCCATATTCTTTATATTCTACTAATATGTAGGTTCAGGCCATTAAAGTACTTTAAGGCTAATTATGAGAAGACTTGGACATCTTTCCCAAGTTATTGGTGAGTCCATAATGATTCGAGGATGGTGCCCCTATCTAGCTTAGTAGTAATGTTATGTCTAAACGCATTTGCTTCATTTTTTATCGTTTAAGACTATTTATGTAAGCCAATAATGACATATTTTACTTGTTTTGGCTATGTCCAAATGTTGTACTTCTTTTAGATGGTTTGTATGTGAGAAAAGATTTAGAATCTTATATGATATGACTATGCTAAACTAAAAACCTATGAGTACTTCCTAAACGAGGAGTCTAGGTAAACTCCATGTACGATATGTGAGATGTCTAAGTATACTCTATGTAATTTATCGTATTTTTGACCTATGACATGTAATGATGAATGCTAAGGGCTAGTATAAGTTCTCGTCATTGACGAATACATCGTTACATCTGGGGTGATTCCCGATTGTGATAATAAGTGAGAACAATACTTTCACTTTAGAACCACTAATTAAGTGAGTAAACCTGTCACCTAGTACTTTATTACAATCATGATAAACTACTTTTCAATCGTATAATAATCATACTATAACATGCATGCATACTTCATAACTAATTCATGTGTCTAGTGTTTAGGATAAGGAATAATTATCATCAACATCACAAACCACACATTAGACATAGGAGCATTACTATCTAAGTAACTAATATTTCACAATTGAATACAAGAAAGAACCAATCAACAATACCTTCTTTCCCTTTGATGAACCTTTATACTTCCATTACCAAGAATACATAACCAATAAATAAACAGGGTAAATTGAAGAAGTAATACATGACAATTATCATTCTATATAATCTATACACTCATCATGTTCTGCAATTAACATAGAACTTTCAAGGTATAATGAGTTTAGGGAAGAAAAGTGTTTCAAAGGGGGATCTCAAGTGATTACCTACAGTTAGCCATAATTATACAGTTAATCAACAATAAAAAAATCATAATTCATCACAATTGGATAAAAATTTCGTTTTGAAAAGAGGAACAAAGTATAGATTGAAACCTTAGTCTTGGTGGATTTAAATATCATCTTTTTGTAAGCCTCGTGGGAAAAGAACCCCAAGAGTGAAATAAACCATACCTCAAGGATTATTGAGTTCGATTACTTGGTGGAGTTTCTTCAATGGAGGTTTGAGTTGGGATAGAGAAACTAGAGACAAGTTGGAGCTAGGTGGTTTTTGGGAATTTACAGGAGTTATGTTGGTTTAATAAGTTGAAACCCTTTTATAGTCCATACCTAGACTAATTTAATCACCCCTTAACCACCATTTAATTAATTAATCAATTATCTAACCACCCCTAACTTTATTGTTTTTTGACAGTGAAGTGCGGTTTCTAATGATGGAACCTCGTCTACGGCGCGTAGACCAATCCACGGACCATACTGGTCATCACTGTTTTGGTCGACGATTGATTTCTGAGGCTTTTTATTCCTGAGTCTAAGTATCAACCAATGAGCACCATTAACGGTGCTTCATTCAAATGACATCTCGTCGTTTGGTCTCGTGGTTGCACACTACCAAAAGGCAGTTTTGGGGTCCAAATGTAGGGTCCTCTTCAAGGACCCTTAGGGTGGTCCTTGGGGAGTCATACCAGGATGTTTCAACCCTAACCACACTCTTTAATTTATTCCCAACCTTTTCACCAAATTTGACTTCAATACGACTCTTTGAACCCCTTGCAACACACCAAGGCACACTAGTTCCATTTTCAGTAGTCTGTGAACGTCGTAGCCATTTCTTGACTTTTTCATTCTAACACTTCCTAACTAGATTGAATACATTAATTTAGGATTAAAAACATTATTTTAAGTCTTAATTCATCAAGTGAGACTCTAGCTAAGGCATGGAACTTCCGGAGTGTTACACTATCATTTAGGTATCAACTCTAATCTATTACCAGAAACTATGAGGTCGAACAACAACACAGTCTCAAGTCAAAACTCACATTTAGAGAACTTAACATATAATTTTTTATCTTTCAAAGTCTGCAGAACTATTCTGAGATGATGAAGATGATCTTCCTCATTCCTTGAATAGATTAGTGTCATCAATGAAGACGATAACAAAAATATCTAAATAAGGTTTGAAAACCCTATTCATAAGGTCCGTGAATTTTGCAGGCATATTGATCAACCCAAAGGACATGAAAAAAACTCAAATGACCTTAGAGGGTTCTTAAAGTTGTTTATGTAATATCACATTCCCTCACTCTTAGCTGATGGTAGACATATCTGAGATCTATCTTAGAGAAACAAGTGGCACCCTTAAGTTGACTGAAAAATGATTAATCCTTAGGATAGGATATTTGTTCTTGATTGTAACCTTGTTACCCTGATGTTAATCTATACACTTCCTAAGGGAACAATCTTTTTTTCTCACAAATAGGATCAGAGCGCCCCAAGGTGAGACATTTGGTCGAATAAAACCTTATAAAGGAGGTCCTTTAAGTATTCTTATAGCTTTTTCAACTCTGCTAGTTAAATTTTATATCGTGGAATAGAGATACGACAAGTATTTGGAAGAATGTTTATACACCGAAGACTATCTCATTCTTAAGAGGGACTCTAAGTAGATCATTAGGAAACACTTTTGGAAACTCTTTTACTACTAAAACTTTTTGAATAGGAGGTATCTCAACACTAGAGTCATTAACTCGAACAATGTGATAGATACACCCCTTGGAAACTAACTTCCATTCCTTATCGTACGAAATAAAATAAACCCTTAGCTACTGATGAACTACTTTTCCACTCTAAGATTGGATCACTTAAAAACTGAAACTTGACAACCCAAGACCTATAATATATGACGCATAATAGGCATGAAGCAAGTCCATACATAGAATGACATCAAAATCTACAATGCCTAAATCAATTAAATCAGCCACGATGTCTTTGTAATTGATGGTAAGACACAATAAGGATAAAATGGTTCAACTAAATAAGACTCCCCAACAAGTGTAGAAATACAAAAGAATTCACAAAGTTTCTCAGGAATAACATCAATATTATTTGAAACATAAGGGTTTACAAAAGATAAACTTGTTCTTGGGTCTTGAAAAGTAAAAACATCAAAAAAGTAAAGACTTTGATCATACAAAAAAAAACATCTGGAGACCTCTCTTGCACTTGGCGACTAGTGATCGCATAAAGACAGTTTTTTGCTCCTCCAATACCGAAATTAACTTCTCTAGGTGCAGACCTATCTGGTGGAGCAACTAATGAACATTGGGCCCTATACCTAGATTTCAACTACCTTGTCGATGCTTTGGGAACTCTTTCATAAAGTTACCCTCTTGTCCATACTTGAAGAAACTTGTCTTACCATCATTATATTTTCCTAGGTGGATTCTACCACACCTAGTATATGCAGGAGCCCAGTTACCTCTTTAGGCCACACTACATTGACAATATGCAGGTCTAGCTCTATGTTTTGCGAACTCTGGATATTATACTCATCTTTAATCATGGTGAAGGTGCACTAGCAGATAATAGAGCAGGTCCCTTTTGCTTTTGAAAGAAGGAAAAATAATTCACATTACCTTTATGTTTCCCATACTCATTCCCTATTTTAACTTTCTTATTTCTGAGGTCCTGTCTATCCTTCAGCTTCTCTTCCTCAACCTACTACACATAAACAATCAACCGCAAAAAAATCCATGTATCCTCTCAGCATCACATCCTCACCTTCCTTACTTTACAAATGATACAACCCTATAATAAACTAGTTCATCTACTCCGTATGTGCGAAACCATCTCCATTTCATAACTGTATAGTTAGGTGAACTTTATCCTATATTCATGTACACTTAGAGAATCCTGCTGAACTGTGAGGAACTCACATACCTTTGCCTCTCTCAATTCTCAGGGGATATAAATTCCCAAGAAAGATTCCTTAAAACATGCCAAACTTGCAAGTGGTGCATCCTCAAGTCTACCCCCTTTTCAACTAATCGAACCAAGTCCTAGCAATATTCTCCAATTGATATACAACTAGCTCAACTCTCTCGATATCAGAAACATGCATCACATCAAATTACCATGTTCAACTCATCAATAAATTTCTCTAGATCCTCACTAGTTCTTGAACCACTAAAGCTTAGAGGATTCATCCTGAAGAATTCTCGGATCCGAGGAGTATCAATCAATTCTTGTCTAGCTCCTCTCTGTTGCCCAACCTGATTAGTCACAACTTGTCTGAGCAACTTTATTGCATCCCTGAAATCAACATTAGTGACTTCCCCTTGAGGTTTCACTTCAGGTGCATTTGGTAACTTTTGATCCTAAACATTATTCATTGCAAGATGACTTGGACAGCTCTTTCTAGAGGCATGCTTATCTGAAACACGTGCAAGAATCAATTAGGAGGAATTTTTGTAGAGTTCAACTCTACCACACGAAATAAATATACAAAAATGAAGGAATTGCTTAATATTGAAGCCTCCTAATTATAAATTTGACACAAATCACACCGATAAATAAGACTTTAAAGACATAATTTCTTAGTCACCTTAGGACTCTTGAACTTTGTGCTCTGATACCAAGTTTGTCATGCCTCAAGCCTACAACTTGGATGTGGCTGGAACTCAAGAGACATTGTTGTCCTCAAGAGTACCATTTGTCTAACTTACTTAATCAGAGAAAGACATAAACATAAGAGATACAACTCAAGCTTACCCTATTTTAACTTTCTTAATTCTGAGTTCCTCTCTATCTTTCAGCTTCTCTTCTTAAAAGTGTTGCACATAAACAATCAACCGCAAAATATCCATATATTCTCTCAGCATCACATCCTCACCTTCCTTACTTTACAAATGATACAACCCAATAATAAACTAGTTCATTCTACTCCCTATGTACGAAACCAACTCCATATCATAACAGGATAGTTGGGTGAACTTTATCCCATATTCATGTACACTTAGAGAATCCTACTGAAGTGTGAGGAACTCACATACCTTTGCCTATTTCAATTCTCGGGGAAATAAATTCCCAAGAGAGCTTCCTTAAAACATGCCCAACTCGCAAGTGGTGCATCCTCAAGTCTACCCCCTTTCCACTAATCGAACCAAGTCCTAGTAATATTCTCCAATTGATATACAACTAGCTCAACTCTCTCTATATCAGAACTATGCATCACATGAAATACAATGTTCAACTCATTAATAAAGTTCCCCAGATCCTCAATAGTTCTTGAACCACTGAAGCTTAGAGGATTCATCCTGAAGAACTCTCGGATCCGAGGAGTATCAGTTACTTCTTGTCTAGGTCTTCTCAGTTGCCCAACCTTATTACTCACAATTTGACTGAGCAACCCTATTGCATCCCTGAACTCAACATTAGTGACTTTCCGTTGAGGTTTCACTTCAGGTACATTTGGTACCTTATGCTCCTCAACATTAATTATATCAAGATGACCTAGGACATCTCTTTGTGGAGGCATACTTATCTGAAACACGTGTAAGCATCAATTAGAAGGAATGTTTTTAGAGATCAACTCTTCCACACGAAATGAATATAAAATAAGTGAAGGAATCCCTTAATATTGAAACCTCCTAATTATAAATTTGACACAAATCACATTAATAAATAAGACTTTAAATACATGATTTCTTAGACACCTTAGGACTCTTGAACTTTGTGCTGTGATACCAAGTTTTTCATGCCTCAAGCCTACAACTTGGATGTGGCTGGAACTCGAGAGACATTGTTGTCCTCAAGCGTACGCTTTACCTGACTTACTTAATTAGCAAAAGACTTAATTATAAGAGATACAACTCATGCAATAACTTAAAATATAATAACTTTGCCAAAAACAAGAACTCAAGTATTAAACGTATACAACAAAAACGAATAAGACTAAAGAACTAATACTATTTGTCTATGAAGCCTTTATTAAAAACAGGACGTGGATAAAGGAACCCCGATCATCCTAAAAACATAAACCGGAAAGAAAATAAAAAAAAGAGTCCTCTAGAATGCAAGGAGGCTTACCAACTGACTTTAAGTGTTGAACTTTATCAACGAGGCTCTAAACGCTGATCCTGGTTACCTGCATCTACATTATAAGATGATGCAGACCAAGTGGAATCTGTACATTGAATGTACAAGTGTGTGAGTTGGAATGCTAAACATAACATATTCTTGAAAAAGAATCTGAAAGAAACACTTACCTTTGCTCTTCTCAACTAATGAATAAACTTAAATCAAAGTAAAGCAATGAAGAACATTCAATATATGAATAGATTTATAAAATAGTAAAGTCAACTTACTTTGTTAAAAAATACAATAACAAGCTCAACTTTACTCATATAAAAAGTAATATAGTTTCCGTGTGGGAGATTCTCTAACGGACAACCACTATTATGAGCCTAAGTGATATTAGAACGTTTAACCTCACGTTTCCAAGGACTTTCATACACCTTGTCGGGGGTATAAAAACCTAACTCACTAAGTGTATCCACTAGTCTATTCTAAAAAGCACCAAGGAATCATCTAAAAAGTAAGACCCTTTTCTACCCATGATGGCTATATGATTTTTGGAGACTTGATTTAATGTGAATTCGCAACCCCATAACGGTGCTCCATACTACTCCCAAAATATACTCAGCTCGTTTGTTTTCAAAACAAACTTCTTTCTTTTGTTTGAGATATTTAATCAAAACTTAGCTTAAAAGCTCTCTTGGAATTGATGTTCCCTTTTCTTATCAAATGTGAAAAACATTTATAAACTCTTTAGGAATACTTAGTTTCCCTATCACTTTTTTAGAAATAAACTCAAATTCTTACACATTGATTAACTTAAACTTTATGCTTTTAAACAAAGAAAAAATTTTTGTTAAAGACTTTTGTCAAAAGAACTTCTCTTGAAATGTTTCTTAACTTCTAGACTTGACTCTTATCTTCTCTAGCCTTGATCTTATTTTTCCTTGAATGAGATTATGGATTCAAGTCTAATAATATCATGTATATCGATGATTTGATGATGTTTATACGCACCTTAGAATGTTGGAATTAACTAGAAAACATAGGAACATCACTAAGGAACTAGTAAGAAAAGATGGGAGAGGAATGAGGAAAACTTGCGTACCTGGAGCTCTGAGAGGCGAGAAGCGCCAACCGTCAATATTTAGAGGGAAAGTTGAGTTGCTCTGACTGGTGTGTCACCCAAGAGACCTACATTCAGAGTATTTTTGGGGGCTCACTGGATGCGCGACACCCCAACTCCTTCCCCGGGTGTTAGATGACTTTTATTGTTCGGTTTTTATCTCTAAACCCTCTAAATTACATGATTCTTCCCCCTAACACTTACAATCATTTATAAATTCAATGAATGATAGATTCAATCTGAAATTAAACCGGGAAACATGAATCAAACCTCCTAAAACTTCATCAACACAACCCACAAGAATTGAAATGAATATCATCAAGACATGAAAGGATTTACTTTAAAATCAAACATATTGCACTGAATTAAATTATTATTGGCGCGTGGGAGAACTAACCCAGTGCTATCTGATCTTGCATACCTTGTAAGGATCACCCCCAACTAAATCTACAAGCTAATCATGATGAATCTTGAATGTTCTTTTTCTTCTTCTTTTTGTGTTCTTCTTTTCTCCTCTCTCAAAATCCTAACTCTCTTTCCAAAAGTGTAAATCGATTAAGTTCAATTAAGACCCATACGTGATTTCCAATTCTTACTTTCTTCCTAGCTATTTTGAGTTATGAGATGTTACAGAAACACAAATTTTGAACTAGGATTCAGATTTGAAATTTGACGATAGACTCCATCTTAACACCCAATAAATATTTTATTTTGAATAAGATACTCTTGACATTTTTTTAATTCTAAATTTGAAACTTTACCTAGAATTCAACCTCAATATTTATTGAAACCTAACTTGGATAGATGAATCAAAACCCCAGGATGGAACCTAACTTGAAACTCAACCTGACACTCGATACGAGATATGATCTCAAATCTTAACCTGAGACTCAATAGTTGAATACGGATTCAACACTAACATGATTTGAAAATTTAAATTTTTATCAAGAATCAAGGTCAGGAGTCTGGTAATGAATAAAACATCAAGAATCAAATCTTAGATTAGTATCA
The DNA here is from genome assembly GCF_036512215.1 of Solanum lycopersicum. Taxonomy (NCBI): domain Eukaryota; kingdom Viridiplantae; phylum Streptophyta; class Magnoliopsida; order Solanales; family Solanaceae; genus Solanum; species Solanum lycopersicum. Next base: position 26,492,061 of record NC_090800.1, read on the forward strand.
AAATTGGTACCCGAGACTTCAGTTAGGGTGAAAAAAGTGTTTTGAAATTTTTTTCCATAACTTTTGGAAGTAAGTCTGTTTTCTTAAATTTAAGGAAAATATGTTGATTATAAAAGAACATTTAAGTCAACCAATTAAACACACTCTTGATACGGTTAATGTATTTTTTTTAAAAAAGTGTATTTAAAAAAACTAGTTTCTTGCTTTTTCTACTTCGCGAAAATATTTATATTATGTGAAAATCTTAGTTGAACACCTCACTTTTTTAGAAAAAAGCTTTTTCTAGTAAAAAAAATAAATACACACTTTGTAGGAATATATTGTAGACACACACGTTTAATTAATTTAATTCATACAAAATTTGGATTAATTCTATGTTTATTTTGATTGGATGATGAATTTGGACTTCACAAATATATAAGTCCATTTTTATTAAATTCATGTCCAAGGTCCATTTCACCTTGATTCCCAAACTCATGCAACGTGTCATACTGACTAGACATCAAAGACCAACAAGGTGATGCCACATGTCAAAAATGAGGTGGTAGTCTCAGTCAAATGCAAGAACGAATCACAATGCGCCAAGTATCAAAATCACATCCTTTGGCAAATCACAAGTAACCTTGTCTACCCCTTCTATTATAAATAGGGGATGAACATGACATTCAAGGGAAAATAAGAAGACTTCAACAAGCATTTTACAATTGGAGAAAGCTAAAACATTAACGACATATATCTTCGAAGGAGTTATCAATGGAATCCTTCCCAGAGATCAACTTGCAATGACGAAGCGCTTCCCGACATTCTTGAAGATCAAATACGTCTCAAGGAGGTCTACACAAGCTACAACATCAACTACATAGCTCTTCAAAGGATTTATAAACCGAGTTCTTCCCGGAGATCAACTTGCAAAGACAAAGCGCTTTCCCGCATTTCTGGAGATCAATTACATCTCAGGGTGGTCTACATCATCCTACATTCCATAAATACGCTACTCAAAGCCCTCGAATCGTGGAGAAACTTTGGGAGAGAAGAATCAAGAGAACAACAGAACTGTACTCACACAATTCATTAATAAAATCACATTTTTCTTTTATTTATTTTGCTTGCAGTTAATTTTCAGCGACTACGAAAATTTGTTGTGAACAAATTTGGCACGCCCAATGATACCAATTCTTCTCTTCATCTCTTCTTCCGAAAATTACCAAAACAACAAGTTCAACTTTGATGCATAAAGAATCTCTCAAGAACGTTTTTGATGTAACTCTGATGAAAAATATGTACAACTTCATTTTCATTTGTAATCTCAATTCCAAGGATTTTCTTTGCAACTCCTAAATCCTTTATGTCAAATTCCTTGCTGAACAGTTTATTCAAAAAATTATCTCTGTGATGTTGTTAGAATCAATAAGCATATCATCAACATACAACAATAGATAAATAATAGAGTTACCATACATCTTTTTGTGATACATACAGCTATCAAATGCACTCTTCAAAAATACATGTTTAATCATGAATGCATCAAACCTATTGTGCCATTGTCAAGGGGATAGCTTCAAACCATATAAAGACTTCTTCAGTTGGACACTTTTAGGTTGATCCATATAGATTGTTTCTTCTAGATCACCATGTAAGAAATTAGTTTTGACATTCAGTTGTAGAAGCTCTAAATCAAATTGTGCAACCAATCCTAGCAGCACGTGAATTGATCTATGTTTTACGACTAGAGAGAAGATCTCATTGTAGTCAATTTTATCCTTCTGGATAATACCCTTTGCAACCAGTCTCGCCTTGAACCTAGAATCTTCCACTTCATATTTTATTTCTTTATGTAGACTCATTTGCATCCAAATTCCCTCATCCACTTTGGTAACTAAGATCCATGTCTCATTTTTGTGAAGACACTTTATGTTTTCCATCATGTCTAACTGCCATTGTGCAGCATATTTGCAAAGTAATTTTTGGTCATTTTCAAATGGTCATACCCAACTCATGAAAAGTTTAAATTATTTATTTATATTTTTAAAAGCCTTGGGTAGATATTTAAAGCGTCACTGAGTTTGCTAAAATCCGATGTTGTTTGATGAAGATATGCCTTTCAAAAGTTAGGTTGTTGAGGTGAGGAAAAATCCAATCTGGATTTAGTAAGGGTAAAATTGTCTTTTAACCCTAGCATTTCCTAATTCATTTTTATGCTATATTGGGGGTAAAACAAAGTCCAAAATAAGTTTTAGAAACACAAAGAACTCTTAGGGCTTGGAAGAAAAGAGAAACGAAGAGAGAAGATCAAGAGTTGTCCAAGAACGCATAGATCATTGAGTTAATTTCGTCGGGGGTGATCCCTATTGAGATATGTGAGATCATCCGGTGTTAGGTACTCTTGCCCAAACCCAATTTGTTTCAACTCATCAAGTTAGAGTATATGGAATGATGAATATGCGAGTTCTTGATGAAATTTTTTTAATTCTTATTTGTTGAATTATAGTGTATCCCAAGTATATTTGGTTCATGTTTCTAGACAGTTTTTGTGTCTAATATTGTGGGTTATGAAGTATTTAGAGATCCTGAGTGTTTGGGGTTGGATCCATGGAAAATTGGGAGGTTTAAAATTGAGAATCGTAGAAGAAAAGTCGGAAAGCACGTCTAATAGGCCCTGGGTCGCTGCGCCTACCAGAGCACCTCAGGACAGACTCAGTTCGCTTGGCACAGGCCCGCCTTTCCAGCCAGAGTGCCTGAGGATATTGTCTATCCGTTGGGATCTAGCGCTCCGTGCCTCTTAGAGCGCCAAGACCCCTGGAGGCCCCATTCTTTTCCTATCTTTTCGTACTAGTTTCTAAGTCATGTACCTATCATTCCTAGTTGATTTCAACACTCTAAAGTACATCTAAACATCATGAAATTATCCATAAAAACGAGATCATGATCCTTGAATGCATATTCCAATTGAAGAAAAGTTAAGATCAAAGGCAAGGAAGTCAGCAGTAAAGTTTAAAAGTAAGAAGCAAGTCAAATTAAGGTCTTAAAGTTTTCAAAGAGTCATAAATAATCATTTTAACTCTGGTTTAAGGCTCAAGTTACAGGTTGAGCAAAGAGTAAAGTGTTGAGTTAAATTCTCAAAAGCTATAAGGGGACTAAGTATTCCCTAATAATTAAGTTTCAGGTTAAGTAAAGAGAAAGAGTTGAGTTCATATATCAAAAGCTATAAGGGAACTAAGTATTCCCTAAAGGTTTATAAATGTTTCACATTTAAGTTAAAAGGAAACTAAGAGTTCCAAAAGAGTTTTGGACTAAAAGGGGAACACTGACTCTAAAAGGAAGCTTTTTAAAGCTAAAAGGTTCAGTAAATTATCTAAATCCTAATCAAAGAAGTTTTATTAAAAGTATGATCTAAAGTATGTAAGTAGTTTTGAGAAGCGATGTGGGGACTAGAGTACATATTAACTCAAGTCTCCATGTAATCATGAAATCATCATGGGAGTTAACGGGTCATACATTTTAGATGATCACGTATGTTTATCTAGTGGATCCACTATGCTAAGTAAGGTCCTATATCGATAAGGTATGGGATGGTCCTTGGGCAACATGAGGTAAAACATTGTATCATAACTTAGGGTCAAAGATATGGTTGTCGGTTAGAGAATCTCCCACAAAAGTAATATTATTTTCATATATATATAAACTTTAGTTTGTTATTGCATTTTATAACAAATTAAGTTGTTTTTATTGTTTTATAAGATTTATATATACCCCATGTGTTTTAAATTGCTTTATATACATACTTTGAGTTAAGTATACTCTTGAGTTGAGCAAAACCAAGGTAAGTTCATCTTAATTCCCTCAAGCTTAAGTCGTCGTTTAGATTTCCAACACGCTTACTCGTACATTCAATGTATTGATGTCAGTTGGCCTGCATCGTTTCATGATGCAGATGCATGTAAATAGGATCTGCACACAACACACTATTGATCCCTTTGAGCACTTCACAATCACTTAGTGAGTCTTATTGCATTCCGGAGGACATTCCCTTTTTTTTCTAGCTTAGTTCATTAGAATGTTATCGTAGAAAGTTAGTAGTATAGTTTTATAGTGAATTTGTGTTATATTTCATGTGTTCTAGTATTGAGACTTAAGTACCATTTTGGCCAGATCGCTATGTTAAGTATTTCTTTAAAAAAATGCTCCATTTCTTGATTGAGGTTAGTTGAGTTTTCCGCTGAGTTAAGTAAGTCAGACCAAGAATTCGCTTAGCGTACAACAATTGTATTCGTGTGCCTGCCACGTCCAGGGTTTAGGCTCCGGGCGTGACATCAGTGTGGAAATACAAATTTCTAGTTTTATTTCCTCCTTAATTTGAAAAAATGAATTTAGCTGGGACCCACATTTGTGGATTGCGAGGGGTGCCTAACACCTTCCCTTCGGAAGACCTGAACCCTTACCTAGAATTTCTCAGTTTAGTAGATCACTTTAATTTGGTTTTCTAGTTTTTTAAAAATTAGGTGGCAACTCCTTTAAAATTATTTCTTAAAATTTATTAAAACTAAATCAATTATTTATTTTTCGAGTCACCACGACGTTTCTCCTTATTTGAATAGAGTAGGGATGCAAATAGAAATTTTTATGAAAATCTTAGAATAAATCTAGGTGTAATCAAGGAAGAAAAATGTACAAAAGGAATGACCCTAACTGTCCTTGCAATTTTATGAAAATAACAAGATTTGAATTTCTTATAGTATTTTGGTATGTTGATAACTTGAAAATCATTATCACTCGTAAATAGTTTTCAAATATTGATGAGTGTTTGAAAAGGTGAAAAGGTTTTGTTAAGAGAGAATTTTGTCTTGACTTACTGATTGATAATTTGACAAATAAATTTTTTTCCCATCAGTCAATAAGTCAACATACACAAAAAGGTTTTGACGCGATTTTATGGATAAAACACTTTCATTGAGCACCATTATGATTATGAGATTGTTTGACACAAATAAACTTCAGTTGGATCTCAAAAGAAGGATGAAAAAGCTTCTTTGTAATGAAAGTTGATATCTTACTGCAATCAGTGCATCTTGCTACAAGACTCGACCACATATTTGTTTTGTAGTAAGTTTACTGCAAGATTAAGTTCCTCTTAGAAGCGACTTGTCAAAGCTTGGTGGCAGGTTTTGTTGGAAAAAGAATGTAGAGACCCCCTCCCCCCGACTCTAACTGATAAGCACCCTCCATCCACGACTAAATTGATTGGTTATGTAGATGCAGAATATTTATCTTATCTGCATAGAACTCGATATCAAACACATTATATGTTTGCATGTAGAGGCACAATAATATCTTTGTAATCGATGAAGCAAATATTGGGAATCAATCCTTCAAACCATGCAGAAATAAAAGTCCTTCATGAACAAGTTGAGAGTGAGTCTGGTTGAGATAAGTGACACATCATATTCAAGAAATGTGTGTTTTTTATTCGAAAAATAGTACATCATAATGTACAAAGATAATCAACTTCAAGTGAAAGTGTCCACAAGATTGTTGTTGTTATTAACAAGTATAATGAGCAATTTACTTGCAACAACGAGGTCAGGACGATCATAATGATATTCAAAATGTATGCGGCTAAGCTTAAAGTCTCATCATATTCATCAAATTAAAAAATCATATATCAGGATGAGTTTAACAATGCAACATCTTTGTGAATGCAATTTGATCACAAAGACATTGTTAATATCAATATTTGAGAAGTCAATATACAAGATTGAAGACATCATCACAAGAAATTAAGTGATTTTTTAATAAAGGGGAGTATAATACGTGTTGCACTCTTTTTTCCTTGAGCGACGTTTTGTATCAGTGGGTTTTCCTCAAAAGGTTTTTAATAAAACAACAAATAATGTGTATTAATAGATATGTGTTCTTTTTTTCCTTTAGTATAATTTTTTCCACAGGGTTTTTCCTAGTATGATTTTAACGAGACACATTATCTATGGACATCGAAGGGGGAGTGTTATAAATCTATTGAACAAGCGGATTGCCCATTTAGCTATTCATTAACCAAGATTCATGTATGTGTGTTCCCTAGGTGATATGAATCCTTTTTGGGATAATGATGTATCTATTATGACATTAATCAAATTGGCTTTTGAAGTGATTTCTCTACTTTTAAATAGAGATATCATTCTTCATGTAAGACACACTTGAGTAGAAGAAAAATTGTCTCTTCCATATTATTTCTCTTGTCTTCTTCTTTTTCTATCATATTATGAGCCTTATTTTATAACAATTCAAGGTTAATTGCAATCTTCATTTATATTTTAACTTTATTAATAACTATTGTCTTCTAATTTTTCTGTCCTTTACTCTAAATTTTATCTTGGAGATGATTCGTATGTTAGATAATAGTATATATCGATTAGGTTTCCTTCGTAATTATAACATATTAAAATAAGAAGTATTGTCATCTCTCTTTTAGCTCGGAGAGAGATACTATGCTATCATACTTTAATTCGTTACCTTACATGTTGGTATCAAATAGTAGATCTCAAACATTTGAACTTTTCTTGTAAAAATGAATGATATTATTGTAATTTAATTATAAGATGATTTTTTATATTTTAGGTATTTAAAACATTTTATGTCAGTTTAGATAGGATTCACGTGTCTGGAAACTATATATATATTACTACGATTGAACATGAATATGCGGTAAAAAATTGAAAAGATTTGAATGTATAAATAATTATTACAAATCATAAAAAGAAAATAATCACAAACAAAAATCTCAATGAAGTTAAAAAATTGAGATACAAATGAGAAATATATGGCCTGTGGAAGGAGAAGGAAGCATGACAAACATATATTTATACTAATAGGTATCGTGACTCATAATATTCTTTTTCAACTTTATTTAAAATCGTTAATAATTTTAATAATAAAGATAGTAATTTTTGTTATTTCATCACAAGTAATTGAAGGTTGAAAGATTTAATGTCACATAAAAAGAAAAAGTATTTAAAATCTAGTTTGCTATAAATTGACTTTTCTTTCTAATTTATTTATAAATTTATTAGTTACATATTATATAAATTAATAGTTAATTAATGTAGTACTTCTTAAATCAGTGTATAATTTGTTTAGGAGTACTCTTTCGCTTTAAACTTTATCTTGTAACAAATCTAGGAGGTGAAAACACATTATAACATTTTGATTAATAGATATTTAATTTATAACTTAGTATGTTGCACGCTTTTTCTACTATTTTATTAAAAAACTATATTATAATATGATAAATTTAGACAGTACATTTTCAATATTTTCTTTGAACTATAATATAGAAATCAAAACATACAGAAAAAAAAAACTTAAATGATTTGAATTCATAAACTTAGAACTTGATGTTAATGACATAGTATTTTAATTTGAAGAAAGATTACACTCTCGAACATATATATAAAACATTCATGTAATAAATCATTTTATCACTAACTAATAATTTTGTATGAAAACTAAAATCAAATTAATGCGTACTACTTTAAATTACATTGTAACCAACCGAAAGGTATATATACATACATTTCACGAATTCAAGCAATAATTTATTTCCTCATAAGTTCAAAGAATAATGCAGTTACAATGATTCATCAACTTAAAAACGCCATTGTATCTCTTCATCTTCATTTTTTTCTAACTTTCTTTATTTATTTTTTTGACAGTGAGTTAGATTCACATTCTCTTTTTTCCTTGTAGGATATTCCATTGATTGTTATGAATATAATGAGAAAGCTGGAAGTCTTCTTGGACTTATGCCAAAGACCTTTTCTATTAGAGAATTCAGTTATTGTAACATGTCAACTTCTATAAAATGATTGTGTTTAGAAATTAGACCACAATTTTATTAAGAATATATCAACTTGCTTAAAAAAACTATTACATGTAAGGGACAATGATTTATTATATGAAATTAAAACCAATGAAACAATTTAATTTGTGTTGCTTCACTTACTGTATCATCACTATGAAATATTAATACCATTTATTAATTATACTGATTTACATTTAAAAAATCAAGTTTAACAAAATATATTGACATGTTCAATAATTTGAATTTATTTAAAGAAAGATAAACAAACATTGAGCATAATAAACTCATATATAAAAAATAATAGAGATAACATGATTACATGAGAAAGGAGAATATATAACATAGGAAAATGAAGATTCTTCTAATGAAAGATAAAAAAAGAAGGTTACAAATTAAGTGGTCCAAGAGGTGACCTTTTAGTTTCTTTAACCTAACTCCTTAATATGAGTTTTTTTTTTAAAAAAAAACAGCATAATAAAAGTATGTAACTTAAAAGTCCAATTCATTGTTGCTCTATTTTTTTATTATTTAATTTATTTCAATTCACATTTTTTTTCCTGAATGTTTCAATGCATGTTTACCTTTTTAAAATAATGACGATAAATTTGCACTTTATCCGTTTGGTTCTTATTTTGTTATTTATTCCAACAAGTATAATATTATGATATAACTAATATTTTATAACAAATTAATGAGTATAGGGATATGGTAATTTATCTTTGGATTTTGAAGGTTCCTACTTATAGTAATATAGTAATATATATATATATATATATATATATATATACCAACTGTTGTTTATCATGTATTCTATGATATTTAGAACAAAAACTGAAGAACTTGATAAGAAACAAAAAAGTTAAAGAGTATTTTTAATACTAAAAAACTAAAAGCAGTAGAGAAAATTGAAAGAAATTTTTTTCACACCATTTAAATTTCAACACCAGCTTTAAATTTGCGATGAATAAAATCTCCTTATTTCATGACGTGCATGATGATCCGTCTTAAGGTCGTTTGTCCTTTGTTGAAGAATCAAATCTCGCAAATTATGTTCATGGTAAGATGAAATAATTGAAGAAGAAAGGGAAGAAGAAGAGTCAAGAGAAAAAGATTATACAACTTCTTTCGGTCATAATGAAAAGGGTCAAATCCCAATTCACACCTGGCAGAATCAAACTATAAATAAATATTTGTTGATGTATTATATACACACCGTCTGATGCGGCTAATGAGACAAATTACATTAATAAATGCACATAGTGGAGGAATAGAACTCTGATATACAATAGTACGAAAGCAGGACTGCAGTAGGACAGGTGTATTTCTTTTCTATTTTCTTTACACACAACTTCTATAAATGTCGAGGAGGAAGATGAATACAACAACGGAAAATTTGTGCAAATCACTGTTTCAATTTCTTACATCCTTCCACGTTGAAGAGAAGAATGATATGACTAGTCCATTTTTCTTCTTTAAACTTGAAAACATAGACCATTCAGGTTCCACTAGTCGCAATAGTGATTCATATATCCTTATATCTATTACTATAAACCTCTTGCACCTACTCACTAGTGCATGTGTGTTCCTTCGTTTCACATGTACGATCTTTTATAAATCTCGCTTCATGTACCTTGTCCATCCCAAAAGGTCACTTCCACCTTGCTTTGTATATCTTCATTTCTAATCGTATCTTTTTCCTAATAAACCCCATAGACCTAAGTATTGTGAAACCTTTTACATGCATGATAAAAACCTTATTCATTTTGAACTATCACATAACACCAGATAAATACTCTAGCTATATTATAACAAAATCTATGGTTTATAAATAAAATACTGCAAAGATATGACTAAACATGGATATTTCTAACATGAATTTAACATAAAAAGAGAGTTTACTTTTCAACATCTAAATTAAAAGGTTCTGCATATATATGCAAGATAAAAAGTAGAAAATATCATCTTAATTTCAACAAGGTAAAATGTAGAAAAGACAAAGTGATTATAAATAGAGTTAATGGTGAGAAGCACATCTAAACTATAGTACCTTTTTTGCGAGTTTCATACCTTAACAACTCAACTATCACTCCGTTTGTATTAGAATAACACACATTGATGTTGAGTTGACCAAATAGTTTTTTTCCAATTGACAACAGATCGTGCATATCAATTAAGCATCGAAAGAGAATGATAATTAAGATATGAAACTCCCAAAAAAGTGATAGTTTAGGTAGGTAAATAGAACAATTAATTGTTAAAAAAAAATACATTAAGTACTATATATGGATGTAGACCATAAGGCAATTGTTTCCCATTTCCTCTTGCTCTCGTTCAATCTTTCTTGCAGAATCCTCAACACCAATGCAGCAGTGATATAACTTAATCTACTCTAAAGTACAAATTTCTCCAAAATCTACAGGAATTTCATTAAGGTAGTTGCATGTCTTCATAACAAGGCGTCTTAGATTTGGGAAGTTATTGCTACAAATATCCCAATGCTCAAGATCTAGGTCATAAAATAACAAAAACTTAAGTCTTTTGAATTTGTCTACATCACTCAATGCCCATACTTTGCCATAAGTTGCATGATATTTAAGCTTGAGCTCTTCGAGATTTGGCAACATGACAAGTGTTGACATATCTTCCTAAGGGAAAAAACCCAGTCAGCTCTGGTACCACTTGTTAGAATCTGTGCGTCAACTACAGTCAATGGACCAGGTCCCTTGACACACTAAAATTATAACAACTTTAAATAAATGAAGATTAATGACACAGTGAGTTTACGTGAAAACCTCCTTGCTCAAGGGAGTAAAACTACGACCTATAAAACAGGATTTTCAAACCGTTTCACTAATATTCAAGAGCAAAAGTAAATCAGTTACAACAAATGTGAGAAAAAAGTGATTAATCTCACTATCAAGAAATAAATATATTGCTTGATGAACCTAAGAAAATATTACTTTGTGCACTAAGATATCACCTTTAAACAACTTAGAATTTTCTAGGCAATCTTACAGACTGTCCACTAAACCATCAACCTACTAATGATTTAGGATTTTCTAAGCAACACATAGGTTGTCCACTAAATTAGTAGAACTTAACTAACTCAGAATTTCCAGCTTAGACCACACTGAATCCTTTGTAGTTTTAGGATCAGTTTACAATATTAGATTAGAAAAAAAAACTTCTAAAACGCACAAACTCTATGTTCACCTTAGCTTAAATCGTTTGAAATATATCTTCTCTTTGATTTTCTCAGGCTTTGCAAGAGTTCTTGATTTGCATTTTTAAAGTTTCAAAAACTACTTTTTGGATGTCGATTTGTTATGCTTTGTAGGTCACAAACGTTAAAGCCATACCATTGGTTTAGGTTTCTGACGTATCTGCCGTTTTTGTCACTGTTGGAGACTGTGGACCAACTTTTTGTACTTTCTCCAGCTGGAAGGAAAAAGCATATTGAGCTGACATCCAGGCACCTTCACCAGGTCCTTCTGTTTGTCAAATCATCAAAACTACAAATAACATTTTTCCCCTTTTTGATGATGAAAAACCATGAACCAATCTTTAAAAAAACTCTAACTCTCCATGATCACACCTTGAGTACCTTAAGCAATTTACAAATATTTTCCCATTGACTTACATTGAATTTGATATGCTCAAAGTATAATTCCCTAAAGAAGTATAAGCGGTCGTATCAAGTAAAGAACCCAATTGTTAGGTTGGGGTAAATCCCAAAAGGAAAATAGTTTGGACTTAACTTTAGTCTACGATTACGTCTATTTAGTACAGTCCTTTCTGAAAATAATTAGTTAAAAGGGGGGGGGGGTTGTGAAACATATGTGTTAAATAATTTCCAAGTAAACAAGTAGAAATATTAACACTTCGGTGTTTATCAAGTGATGAGAGAAACTATGGTATAACTGTTCTCAATAGGTTCATAACGCAATAATCCTAGCTATAACAATTCTTTCCTAGTGTCTTGCATGCAAAGTGGTATGTTATGTATCTCTAATTCCTTGGTCCGGCAACTAAAGAATTTCACCCCGTACCTTTGTTTGGATATGTGTGTCTAAATTACTAAACCTTACGTTTACCTCATGTTAAATATCATATTCAATGTATGTCTAAGTTACTACTTCGCACCAATTGAAAATAGCCTATTAGATAGTGTATACTAAATGTATGTTTGTTATTCTTTTTCTATAAACTACCTCCTTGGTCCGGCAAGTAGAAATATGGCAAGTTCTAATGCGTGCACTCGTTAAAAAGACTTCTAAATGAAAGATTTATCAATACATGCAATAACCTATTCTAGAATTGTTATTAAGCTAGTTTTACCATGTTAACCACCATGGTTCCCACAACCCTAGTTGTGGATTTAGTTACATATGCCTAGAAATACATATTTCATGGTTGTTAAACAATAATTCATGTACTTACTTTAACAAGTTTGAAGAAAACCAGAAATACCACTTGAATTAGCAAAAATATCTTGAGAATCAATTTTGGAAACTTATAACTCCAAAAATCCCAAAGTTAAGTCTCCAATAACAGGAGTATGAAAAATAATAAAAAGTTTAACCCCAAAAACGATGTTTTAACCCTATTTATAATAACAAAGTCCTAAATTGAAAGGATTTACAAATAAGGAAAGTTTGTCCATAAACGTGTCTTCAATCGACGACTCCACTGACTATCCGTCGAAGGAACGACGAACTCTCAACTGCCCCCGTCGGTCCATACTTAGCATCTTCTTCAGCCTTCATCCTTGCATTTTCTCTGATCCTATCGATGGACCAACAACACGGTCCGTCAATACACTTACGGTCCGTCGATGCCTTCGTCAATCCATACTTAGTTGTTTCTTCAACATCAGGTACTGTGACTAATCAATGATCTGATCGACGGTTTGCCAGGACGGTCCGTCAATTAGTCTAGCATTAGCGTCATCATTGTCCTTTATTGCTTTCTCTTGCAAAGAAACCATCTTGGCCCTCAATTCTTCATTTGATTTACGTAGTTCTTGAACAATGGAGGTACCAATTCCCTCAATCAGTGCCTTGAGTAGTTCAACCTAAAGAATGGCAATTTCATCATCCTTGCTACTCATCCTTATAGTTATCCTTTAATTCATGCTTCAGCGGATCCTGCTCTTAAATCAACTAAGACACTTTACTCTTAGGAATTCCCTTTCCTTCGATGCATTCGCATTCAATTAGAGTAGTTTCAGTGAATGATTACTTGGCAGTCCCTACTTTGCCGACTCCAAGGGAAATGTTTAGTTACTTGAATACTTTAGTCAAGATGTATCCATAACTAATTCCATGTTTCCCTTTTTGTTTAAGGAAAATTTTGTACATGTGCTCAAGCATGAGTGCTGAAAGATCCAGTGATTCAAATTTTCAAAAAGATTCCATAAGAAAGAGATCAGCAGAAGTGGCAGAAGTTCTCTTATCAGTTCTGGGAAGAAGAACCTTATTGACAAATTCAAAGATCACTTGATTTAACTCTTCATTAACATCTTGATCAATCCAGCACATAGAGTTGTAGGAACCTTGGAACAAACCTCAATAAATCCACAGAACAAGTTTTTCCAACTACAAACCTGATACCTTCTCAAGGTACTCCCAGAATATTTACCAGTAAGTCTTCATCGATGTTCCTTACTCTTGTCTTAATGCTGCCATCTTCCTGAAACTCAATGTTGTAATAGCACTCACGTACTTCTTCTTCATGAAGAACAGAGACTTGGTGTCAAATAGATGTATCCGTGATTGAATGACCATAATGTCATGTTGAGTATCCATCCCAAGTTGCGTAACAATATTCATGTCCAACACTCTGCCTGCGAGGACACTTTGTGTACTAAGATTGTCAACAATTGTTTGTCTATTGACATCTGAGTCATCCACATGGTCTTGTGGACCAGGTCCCTATTCAGATTCTTCAGGTTCCACTTCAAAAGTTTTTATGTTCCTTTTTCCGTTTTCCATAGCACAACCAGCTTTAGATTCTCCTTTGGGTTTCTTGTTGTCACCTTTCTTTGTTACATTTTGTTTCAAATCAACCATAATTTTCGTATCAGGTTCCCCTTTAGATTCCGCCCCAGATACCTCCACCACATCTGTCAACGATATTTTGAATTTAGACAATTTAAAAATTCTATTCTTTTAATTTTTGGTAGTAGATTATGCAGTTGCTTTCATAGATCAGCCACCATCTTCTTGGAGTAAGATCTGGTAAAAGTTCTTCTCCTAAACTCAACTTCAACAACCTTCTATTTCCCTTTTCTTGAGACAGTTACTTCTCTCTTCTTCAATAGTCATTGAATGGGACGATTGCCACGTGTCTGTAGAATTTTAAGATGGATATCTTCCAAAATCTGGATTTTTGTCGAACACAGGTTGAGTTTCTCTTCCTTCTTCATCTATAAAATTTTCATATTCTTCAAGTAAAGATTCTTCTCTCATAAACGTAATACTTTCAATAACCAAGCTTTCACTAGCGGCCAAGATGTTGGACTCAGACGTCTTACTCTATGGTAGATCTCCCTCAAATAGATGGTCGGAAAACATTTCTATATGATGAACAGGTTGAGGGGAGAGAACAAGGTTATTCAAATCGATGGTAGGGTATGGAATTTGAGGACTATCTGAAGCACTGTTGAATGTAGAAGTAGTCAACACTTTGGGTTTATACCAGTAGATGAAGAAGTGTAAAATGATACAGGGTCAATTTCACGTAAGGACGCAAGCATTTTCTTCGATGAAGATAATGGTTCAGACATATTTCCAAGAGACACAAAATAAGTAACAAAGAAGAGAAGAAGAAGAAGAAGAGTATTTTAGGGTATTCAAGAGAAAGTCCAGAAACAAGTATGAAAATTAAGTGAGAAGAGGAGGATGTATAAAAATAAGAGAAATTGTGCCACGTCCTCAGATTGGACGTGTATCTCAGAGTTAAGCGATGGGAAAGACGGTCCGAATGACTGATTACTGACACATGGCCCTTTAAACGATCCCTTTGTAAACCATTTTTAAAATTTTGTAAAAAAAAACTAACCTTTGGAAGGACCAGGTCCCTTACTACAAGTGAAACTCGATTCCTGAATGGTTTTGACCATGCTTTGTTTTGGTACTTCTTTCATGAATGTATACCTTCAATAGGATACCTGTATTTAAAGAGGATACCTGCACTGCACATTTTAGCCACCAAGGAAATTTCATGCTTTTGAATGACTTTAGATCAATTTGGATTAAACATTCCCAACCTGTTAATCTCAAACTGGTGCCTGCTGAGAGCTTTGGTATCTGCAAAGATGTTTGCAATTTGGTCCCTCCATTCTGCAATACGTCAAAATAATATTTCCCTTTTCAACATTATCTCTCAAGAAGTGATGTCTCACATCAATATGTTTTGTTCTATTAGGTTGAACTACATTCTTCCCCATATTTACAATACTGGTGTTGTCACACATAAGAGGAATTGACTTTATGCATACTCCAAAATCTTCTAAGTGTTGTTAATCCACAAAATCTAGGAACAACAAGAAGTTGCAGCTACATATTCAGCTTCAATCGTTGAGAGAGCCACATACTTTTGTTTCTTCGTTCCCCAGGAAATAATAGAAGACCCAAGAAAATGTGCCATGCTTGAAGTACTATTCCCATCTACTTGATAGCCTACAAAATCAGCATCACCAAACCCGACTAGATTAAAAGAATCACCAGCAGGATAAAGTAGGACCAGGTCCCCTGTTTTATTTAAGTATCTTAGTATCCATTTGGAAACTTTTAAATGTGAATCTCGAGGACATGCTTGAATCTAGCACATATTTCAACATTGTACATAATGTCAGGTCTACTAGCAGATAGATACAACAAAGACCCAATAATCCCCATATACATGGTTATTCACAAGAGGATCAACTTCATCTGCTACAAGTTTGGAATTTGTTCACATAGGAGTATCTATAGGTTTGGAAATAATCAGGTTGAACTTGTTCAGCAACTCTTTCGTGTACTTCTCTTGAGTGAATGAATTACCCTTTGATGATTTCTTGATTTGCAGCCCCAAAAAAAAGTTAGTTCACCCATCATGCTGATCTCGCACTTGTTTCCCATTAAACCAGCAAATTCTTCACACAAATACTCAGATGTAATTCCAAAAATGATATCATCCACGTATTCCTGTATAATGAGCAGTTCTATTTTAATCAGAAATAAGGTATTATCAATTTTCCTTCGTTTGAAACCATTATTTAACAAGAATTTTGACAATCTCTCATACCAAGCTCTGGAAGATTGTTTTAACCCGTACAAGGCCTTATTCAAACTTGAACACATGATTTGGTAGCTTAGCATCTTCAAAACCAGGAGGTTGTTTAACAGACACCTCTTCCTTCATCTCCACTTAAGAAAGCACTTTTGATATCTATTTGATACAGTTTGAATCCCTTAGAAGCAACAAAGGCTATAAGAATTCTGATAGCCTCCATTCTAGCCACTGGCGCAAATGTCTCATCATAGTCTATGCCCTCTTTCTGATTATATCCTTGAACAACCAATACGTATTTGTTCTTTGTAATCAAACCACTCCCATCAAGCTTATTTCTTAACACCTACCTATTTCCTATAATTGTTTAATCAGCAGGTTTTGGGACAACGCACCATACCTTGCTTCTCTCAAACTGATGCAATTCTTCTTGCATTGATTAACCCAGTCTGCATCACACAAAGCCTATTTTATATTTTTAGTCTCAATTGTTGAGATGAAAGCTAAAAATGCAACTAGATTTCGTTTATTTTATCCAGTATGTACTTCAGAATTCAATGGTGAAATGAGATTATCAAGCAGATGAGATGAATTGTGCTTCCAAGTAGGCCTTGATGCCAATAGTTGAGGTTGATGAGTATCATTCTCTTCATCTTCAAAATCCTCATTTTCTGGTGAATGATTTATTTCTTGATTTTCATTCTACGTGGAACAAGGTCCTTCAGATTTATCAGTGTCTTCTGTCTTTTCAAATGAATCTGGATCAGCATTATCAGTCTCCAAATTTTCACTAGATTCAACCTTACTTCCTTCAATATTTTGAACTTGAAACAACACATTCAATTCATCTTCATCATTTTATTCTGTCCTTTTCAGATTACTATCTTCATCAAAAACCACATGAATACTCTCTTCAATGCATTGAGTTCTTTTGTTGAATACTTTGTAAACCTTAATTGATGACGACTATCCCACAAACAATCCTTCGTCACTTCAAGGATCAAACTTTCCAACATCATCTTTACCATTATTCAAAACAAAACACTTGCAGCCAAAAGCCCTTAACTAATTCAACTTAAGTTTCTTGTTGTTGAGTAGTGTATAGGGAGTTTTGTTCAAAAGCGACCTTATCAAGCACCTGTTTGTAACATAATATGCTGTGTTGACAGCTTCAACCCAGAAATTTTGAGAAAGATTTGACTCAATAAGTGTGGTTCTGGTAATATTCACCAAAGTTCTGTTCTTTCTCTCCACTACTTCATTTTGTTAAGGAGTTCTTGGAGCTGAAATGTTGTGACTTATACCCTTTTCTAAAAAGAATTATTCAACTTTTGAATTTTTGAACTCAGTTACTTGATCAAACCTAATCCCAGCTATCAAATTATTCAAACAAGTTGAATCATTTTTAAAAACACAATTAGCACATCAGATGTCTCAGCTTTTGAACTTAAGAACTTTGTCCTTGTGAACCTTGAGTAATCATCAACAATCACAAAAATTTATGTCTTTCACTTTTGCTTTGTCTTTCAGAGGTCCACACAGATCCATGTGCAACATTTCTAATGTTCTTGAAGAGCTCACTTGCTTCATTGACTTGAAGGATGATCTCAATTACTTGCCTTTCACACAAGCTTCACACACTTTACTTTCGCTAAATTTCAATTTTGCAGACCCAGGACCAGGTCCCTAGAAACCAATTTATTCAGTAAAGACGAGCTGACATGACCTAGTGTTCGATGCCATAGATTAGCGTTATCACCTTGATCACTTAGACATGTTATATCGTCTCCATGAGAAGTTTCTAGGTTTGCCACATACATGTTTTTACATCTTTGAGCAGTGAGAACCACCTTTTTTATAATCAGATTGATAACAGTGCACTTCTAAGAGGTAAAACTTCCTTCATTTCCCTTGTCACGGATCTGAGATAAAGTAAGAAGACTGTACTTTAATTCACTCACATTATAGACATTTTCAATGGATTCTTCCATTGATTTGCCAACTCTACCAACACTTAAAATATACCCCTTCTTTCCATCACGAAAAGAGACACCTCCACCTTGAAGTGCCTTGAGCGAGAGTAAGTTTTTGTATTTCCAATCATGTGCTTGGAGCATCTACTATCTATGTACATACATTGACTTCTACTCCTATTGCTCACCTGCAGCAAGTATCACTTGTTAGACTTGGGAACCCATTTCAACTTGAGTTCCCAAAAAGCAAATAAAGAGGTGATCAAAGTTTTTTTGCCCAGTGAGGTAATTTTAGGTCTTTCTTTATCACATATATTCAAACAGGACCAGATCCTCTTCTTTGAATTTTTTCTGTCCTATAAATCGAAAACCTTTCTTGTGATTCTTTCAAAGCTTCACATTCTCCTTGTAAATGCCCATTTCTACCACAATGAAGACACAACAAATTATCAGAAACATACACGTATTTACTGTGGGAGTTGTATGGGGGAGTAATATTCAAGCTTCCTAGACCCTTTTTGTTGTAGTTTCATGTATTTGTTACATTGGAAATTCATTTTGAGGATTTAGTCCATTTAAGGAAAATAGTGAGTTCTTCCTTAGACTGAACAAGGTCCCTTTCTAAGTTACTATTCCTTTCCAATGCTAAAGCAATTTTAGTCTCAATAGTTTTTTTGATTTTCTTCCAATTAAATTTGTAAACTGGTAAACTCTCCTTTCCTTTTTCCCGATTTCTCAATCATTAAGTCCAATTGGTTTATGAGTTCTAATTTTTCAGATTCTAGAACAACCATTTGGTTTTCAACGACTGACATTTCCATACCCATCTGCTTTGTATCCTCAATCAGACATTCAAATTCAGCTTTCATGGAATCTCTCTCAGAAGATAACTCGATCACAAAATCAATCAAAACATTTGGTAATCTTCTCAATCTTTTAAGAGAATATGTATTCAAATTTTGCTTAGAGTCAAGAAGACTTACCTTGTCTTCATCATCTTCCTCATTTGACTGATCCATGAAAGAAAACATTTCATTAAATACATTTTCCTCATCTTGAATCACCACCATTGATGCATATCTAGGTTCTTCAAAATCTTATGATTCACTTGAAGAATCACCCCATGCAGAAAGAGTTTCTTTACTACATAATCAGTTGCAGCCTTCCGATCATTTTTGTCAAGTACCGGTCCCTACGCTTGTCCGTTTCAGCTCTTGACCTTTGATCTTCTTTGTTTTCAGCCTTGAGTACTGGACAATCTCTCATAAAATGTCCATCCTTTTCACACATGTGACAAGTGTTATTGGCAGTTGCAGCTCTAGGAAAATTTCCTCTTTTTCTAATGCCTTTGTTTTTTCTTACAATCTTCTGAAATCTGTTTGTAAGGTAAGCCATATCATCATCTTCACTAGATTCTTCTTCAGGCTGGAATTTTAGCATTAGAGATTTGTCCTTCTTGGCTTCTCTTTTTGACAAATCATGATTTCTGTTCATCTCATGTGTCTTGAGATTTCCAATAGAGCATCCATGGTTAAAATCTTCAGATCCTTTGCTTCAGTGATAACATCTACCTTGATTTCTCAGGACTTAGGAAGAATTTGAAGAACTTTCCTAACTTGATTGCTCATACTGTTGGGTTCTCCAAGACTTCACAGCTCATTGTGATGGACGAGAGTTTGGTATACATGTCATGAATAGTTTCTTTTTCTCTCATTTTGAAGTTCTCATATTAAGAGGTAAGCATGTCTATCTTTGACTCCTCAACTTGTTCAGTCCCTTCATGAGCAGTTCTTAAGCAATCCTAGATGTCCTTTGTTGAGTCACATGAAAAGACACGATTAAATTCTTCAGCACCTATACCACAAACAAGCAACTTCTTTGCTTTGTAGACTTTTTTAATCTTTTTCCTATCAGCTTCATTGTAATATTGCAGACTCTTTGAAATAACTCAAGTGATCTCACCATCTTTTACTTCAGACGTTTGAATAAATGGTCAATCCAAAAAAATATCACATAGCTCACTATATTCAGCCTTGAGGAAATAATGCATCCTTGTTTTCCACCAGCTATAGTACTGGCCATTGAATCGAGGAGGTCGAGTTTAAGATTTTTCTTCTTCTAGATTAAGCGGAGCAACCATTCTAGAATAGGAATCACTCTCTTGGTGTTAACCAGATAGAGAGAACATGCTTGGTACCCCTTGTTAGAATCTGTGCTTCCACTACTAATCAATGGACCAGGTCCCTTGACACACAAAAATGATAACAACTGTAAATAAATGCATATTAATGACATAGTGAGTTTACGTGGAAACCTTCTTGCACAAAGGAGTAAAATCACGACCTGTCACGTAGGATTTTCAAACTGTTTCACTAGTCTTCAAGAGCAAAGTAAACCGGTTAAAATAAATGTCAGTAAAAGTTATTAATCTCACTATCAAGCAATAACTCTATTTCTCGATGAGCCTAAGCAGATATTACTCTGCCCACTAAGCTTTCACCTCTAGAACACTTAGAATTTTCTAAGTAATCTTACATCCTGCCCACAAAACAATCAACCTACTAATGATTTAGGGTTTTCTAAGCAACACACATGTTGCCCACTAAATTAGTAGAACTTAACTAACTTAGTATTTCCAGCTAAGATCATATTGAATCCTATATATGTTTTAGGAATAGTTTACAATATCATATCAGAAGAAATACTTCTAAAACACACACACGCTATCTTCACTTCAACTTGAGTCGTTTGAAATATTTCTTCTCTTTGATTTTTTCAGCCTTTGCAAGAGTTCTTGATTTTCCTTTTTCAATTTGCAAAAACTACTTTTTGAACGTAGAGTTGTTATGCTTTGTAGAAACGTCACAAACCTTAATGTCATACCATTGGTTTAGGTTTCTAACGTATCTGCCGTTTCCGCCACTGTTGGAGACTGTGCACCAACTTCTTTTACTTTCCCTAGCTGGCAGCAAAAAGCATATTGATCTGAGAACCAGGTACCTTCACAAGGTCCCTGTGTTTGTCAAATCATCAAAACTAAAAATAACAAACCTCCTAAGTGATTGTGGGAAAAAAGACCGCTTAATGGAGATCGGTAGCTTCAAACACATTAAGTCCTTACTAAAACACTTCAATGCTTTGAGTTTTGTCAAGTTGGACATATCAATGATGTGATTGACTGATAAAGATGAAGGATGGATGAGAAATCTCTTTAGACTGGGAATGCTAGAATGAATTTCATTTGTACAACTGGAGAAACATAAATTAGAAAGTTCCTCTATATTTAAGATACTTTTCCTACTATGACTTGGAAAATAGCAGGTTCCCTAATATATATATGCCTCTATTTCGTCATCATCCATATGTTCTATGGTAAAACTCTATATTCATAATCATGTCCCTCAAAAATTAGAGTTTGCAAATTTTGATGCTCTGAGATTGATGAAAGAAGACTATCATAAGATCGAACGTAGAGATATATCAAATGAAATAACTTTGTAATATATTGTGGAAATGAAAAAAAAACTTCCATATTAAGAGAAAATGGCCAATACCCTAAGATGGTGGAAACGGGAGAAAACTTTAAGATTCGCAAATGTAGATTTTTTGGATATAAGTAGATAGATCTGGCAATGGAAGGTAATATCTCAAAAGAATGATCACATAAGTAACCGGGAATTTGAAAACTTTAGCGATGATAATTATTATGCTTTTCTAAGGAAAGATTACTAGGGACTATGTCACTTACCTCAACATGCGAAAACTTTGTTCTTTCAACTTCAGTCAAACAGAATTCATGGAGTAGATCATGCATTCCGCATGCTTTTATCTCACCGTTGAATCTTTTTTTCTAACCATTATCATGTTTCTGCTGATAAGATCCTCCAAATAATCGTCTGCCACTTCCACTAAACTTTTATCGCTTCCCATCCTCCTAAGAAAACTTTCAACGATCCATAATCGAATCAATCTCCAAGTCTCAACCTAATAATCCTCCCGAAAACCACCAATAGAAAGAAAGCAAAGTTTGAGGTGATAACTCAAATCGAGCAATCCTAAGCATTAATACGGATAATAAGAAATAACTTCACCTAAGGTTCGGGCAACATCCATCTAATTTCCTAATGTCTTGACCAGTTTTAAGTGATGTCCCGCAATCACTGAAATTGTTAAGAGTATTCCTTGACATTTTTTTACTATTCTCTTTCCAATTTCTTTAAACTCGAGAGGACAATCATGTTTTGGTCCAAAGACCATATCACAAAGTAACTTCC
The DNA here is from genome assembly GCF_036512215.1 of Solanum lycopersicum. Classification (NCBI taxonomy): domain Eukaryota; kingdom Viridiplantae; phylum Streptophyta; class Magnoliopsida; order Solanales; family Solanaceae; genus Solanum; species Solanum lycopersicum. The sequence goes on from NC_090800.1 coordinate 26,514,437, forward strand.
AAATATTTTCTAAATTCAAGAGGTTCATTTTCTGAGGGCTAATAGGATTTGCATACATTGCTTCGTTTGTTTCCCTAGTAGTCAATAAGATTCGACTCCTATTGTTGCAATCAGGAAATATTATCTTATGCTATCCCAAACATTCGTACTCCAAATATCATCAACGACAACAAGGTATCTTGGACCATTCAATTTTTTTTTTGCGACAAATCGGCTTACTCATTTTCATCCTTCTTATCATAAATATCTTTTGTGATGTCAATATTTGTTTTCTTTGAAATTCAATGTAAAGATTCTGACAACACATTTCTACTTCCATATTCTTGAGATATTGTAATCCAAACATGAATGTCAAAATGATACCTGATTGTTAGATGTTCATGAGCTTTTCTAGCGAATGTTGTTTTGCCAATGCCATTCATGCCTGATATTGTCATAATATAGACATCCAACGATCCTTTCAATTTTTTAACTATTATATCCAAGTCATCATCAAGTCTATGCACGATATCATCTTCTAAATGTTGAAGCATCCGATTACTTGTAGAAGAAGTGCCAGTCAATGAATTTCCAGCAGATTCACGAATTTGATCATCATTAATATCACGAGTGCTAGTGCTAACATCAGAAACATTTCCCATCACTTCCTTGTTTATTGTATTGATTCATTCAACAACAGTTAGAAAATTCTTGTTTGGTGATCTTTCAAATGGATTTCCACATGTCCAGCTCATCTCAATAGCATCTTCTGCATATCTAGCAGGTACTCTTATTACTTCCTCCAAAGATTGGATTTTTTCCAGTTCACATCTACTTTTACTAACCTCTTTAACAACATTTTGAAAATTCAGCAGTATCATAAAGGGATTTGAGCATTTTAGCCGTTTGACCTTGAACAAGTTCTGGATGTCTCTGCTGAAACTACTCAAGTGTTTGAAGAAGAGAAATTACCGTTGTATAAGCTGTCATCGAATACTCAAGATATCATCGACACAGAGATTTTCACTTGGAAGTACCTTTTACAAGATTAAAATGATATCAATATAGAAAGATTTAAACTTGGTTCACAAGTATTACAATATAAAGCTCCCCAGCTATTTACCAAATCTTTCTAAGAATTTTTTGTATAAAGTCAGAGGAGTAGGTGTAACATCATAATTTATCCATTTTGTTTAACATTTCATAATATATTCTCGTTCTTATGAGGGATCGGACACCTTTTACTTAATTTAAAAGGCACCATCTTTTTTAGATAAAAATTAAAACAAAGTCAAGGAGTAGGGGTAACATTATAATTTCCCCATTCTTTAATATTTTCCCTTTCTTCTGATGAACGAGTTTTACATATTTGAAATGGAACCCATTTTTTGTATGCCTTAAATGTTGGAACACCTGAACAAGAATGATGAAAATACAATGAAATGAATCCTACAACTTAAGAACATTTCAAGCACTCAACAACAACACTAGCAGGTAAAGATTGCTCTTCTTGGTTTATTAGGTCCTTTGTTGTATGTGTTCTGTTGTGCTTGAGTTTTTCTTTCAAGATGACCTTCTCTTTGTAATCTTATGAGTTTTTGTTTGTAAAATCTTGAGTTTGAGTCTTGTGAGAAGAGACTATATCCAATGGATATAAACTTCCCTTGCGGTGTTTTCTTTGTGAGTTCTTGATAAGACTTGCTAGCTCTCTCATTATTTAATGAATAATGTTGTTCTTTTATGTTGTACATATCAATCCCCAAGAAGAGTTTTGACCATTGAAACAACCAACCTCGTCCGCTCTTCCTATTGGTGAAGTACACTACACTTTTCACCAACAAAACCAACAAGAGTGCTTTACAGTTGTACCCCATTTTGTATGTGGACGAGAGCACTATGTCAAGACCGGGTCCCTACATTTGTGAGGATCATCAAAACACCTAGAATGTAACAAGACTGATCACCATTTAGTTTGGGAAGATATCTTACTTCTCATGTACTGAAGTTTAAAATTGCAGCATGTTTCTTAATGCAAAATAAACCGTTCAACGCAACTAACATCAGAACCTACCTACAGGGATATAGAAGGGAAATTCATCAAAACACCGAATTTGAACAAGGACGGAAGAAAAGTTTTTTCCATCTTCCTTTTACTGATCAGTGGTGCAATAAGATTCGCTTCCGTCCAAGAAGTATTTTGTTTCACCCTGACGGATCATAGAATGAGATATATTGAAATCCGTAAAATATGTTTCAGAAACAAGAGAATTAAAGAATTTAGTGATGCACTTGTAACGCATTGGTGATTTGACAAGAAGCCACGTGAATATTTTAATGAGTATTTCTTCGGGAATTAATGGATTCATCTTTTTGTACACATGTTTGACGCTTTTAAAGCCCTTATAGAACATTTATTTATGTGTTGATTTGTCAAGGTGGATACATTTTTTTTAATGAGTTAAGGACTTGTATTTTTGTGAGTCCAAAATAAACAAGTAGATGTTTTTCTTATGGAGAAATGGTTTGATAGATCCCTGTACTTGTATTTGTTTGTATTCAGAACCCTTTTACTCATTAATTTATCAAATGGACCCTTAAACTTATTAAAACAGGACATTTGAAGCCCATCTGATCATTGAACGAATTTATGTGGCATAAATATTGTTGAGTTGCAAAAATGTGTGATTATACTTGTTTTCAGGTGCATAAATACACTATCTTCTATCTAAAAATAATATTTCCTTTTATAAAAACTTATTTATTCATTAATCGGTTCCCAGCCCAGCCCACCCATACTCCACCCTACTCCAATTTCACTTCTTCTTAAACAAAATCACCCACCATACCTATTCTTTTCTTTTCTTTGAAATCACTCGTCATGCACGTGGTTTTTCTTCTTCAATCCACTTTCTTCTCTGCAACAAATAAAAATCCACCATTATTTATTTATTTTCAACCTCAATTTTTGTAAATTCTTAGTCTTTTTTTTTTAGTGTTGAAACCATTGTTTGTCAGCTAGATTCAAAGAGGAAGTATGATATGTATTAATGTAAAGGGTAATAGTGGGTATTAAAAAAATTTGAAAACTCCATTAATAAGCTTGTAAAACAACAAATGAGTCATATGAATTTGTGAGATTTATTCAAATTTGTAATTGGGGCTCAAGGATTTGTGTAAGTTAACTTAGTTGAAATTTCAAGTCAAATAAAAATGAATTTCATCTATTTGACATGAATTTGATGCTCAATTTGTAAACAATTATGAATATTGAATAACCTGTCTACTTATAAAAATTCAAAATTTACAAAAGTTAAATATTTGAGTTTTTTATTTTATTAAGATTTAATTCATGACATGTCACTAAAAAATTACGTGGAATTACATGGGTAATAGATTGGATTATAGACACAAAGATCTTATAAGAAAAGAGTTTAAAATATAGTGTTTTAACGAGTTTAAGGGTCTAGTTTACAAATGTTAGGTAGGAGGGTTCACAATACAAATGCATACAAGTACAATGATTCATCAGACCATTTCCCTTTTTTCATACCCTCAAACTTACGTTAGATGCTTTTAATATTTCTCGCTATAGCGGTAAAAAAATACTCTTTAACTTCTTAATTTCTACACAGAATGGACTGCAAATACACGAACCCAATAAACTGGAAATCACAATCATATATCTTAATTATTACTAACAGTATATGAGACTAAATGCTAGGATATTAGAGACTTGTTATTCAAGAAAACATGGTTCCACAATTGTCTCCTGTGCTGGCAAAGTCAATATAGACACTCGACTAAAATGGAAATTACAAAAAGAAATCAAACTTCACCACATCAATACGAATATAAAATTGAGTACTGTTCTTGCACAAGGCAACTCACTGGTGACATCACAAGTCTAATTTGGATAGACATTATAACTTGGAACACAAACAGATTTTCTGAGTTACGGATCGGACGATACCACAAATAGTCTCTTTCTAATGATATGTTGGTAGCACTTCAATTCAAAAATTTAAGATAGTAGATTACTTCATCCTTTTTTTTATGAAAGACCATACTACATATTTCTTTGTACAAATAATTTTGCCTTAAATAAATCCAAGACAGTGTTTCGGACTTAAATTCCCTGACATTTTCCAATTGAATGATCTAAACATCCAAGTCGTATAATTGGACTTGAATTCTCTCATATACCTTGAAGTAGTAGCACAAGATTGAACTCAAATGTTCAATGAAACAACATTATATGAAAAAAATTGCTTTCAAATGACAAATAAGTATGACTCTCACATAATCTAAAAAGTTGTTCTTGGATACTATCAGATGTGCACAAGTCTTATATCCCGTCAATAAAATAAGGTAGACAAGTAAGAATTAAAGTGGTTACTTTACTGCATTGTTTTAATATATCTCGTGTAATTAGGCTAAGTATTCGTAAGTTGGTCCGAACACCATAGTTATCACAACGACACCTTCAGTTCGTATGTTCTTCTTATTTCATATTAATGTTAAGCTAATAATATTTATCATTTAGTTTTAAGTTAGCGTCTCAATAAATCTGATTTTACTGTAATATCAAATCGCTCTATACACCATACAAATATATGAAGTGTGGCAGTGTACACCATACACATATGCGAACAGTGTTCCATTTTCCTCATCCTGTCTACTTTCTTTAAATCGACAAATATTTACTTGAACCAATAAAAGCAGTTCAGTTGATACCACTGATCAAACTTCCATCTCGGATAACATTTCGAGATTAACAGGATGATGTGCAAGAGGAAAGTGTAAAATCATAATAAAAATTTGTCATCTGCTAAAGATTGATTTAGTATTACATACCTTTCTATTAATGAAAAAGTTCATTTACTTAATCAGAAAACAAAACAAGATTTTAGGATGGAAATGTTTAATTTAGCAATAGCGATTCGAGAGTATGAACTAAAAATGCATTAAATTCTGAATTGAGACATGGAAATCATTCCAATGACAATTACCCAAAGAGAGTCATGTTTTATATTGTATGTTACTATTCTTTCTTCATAACTATAGATGCCTTTGATATTGGACTTCTCCGGAAGCCCCTTCATTCCTAATTCTCTCCACATCATTGTATTGACATCATAACACAAACACAAAGCACCTGAATTTAAATTAAGCACGAATAGGATCTCCGCATCATGGGACATGTAGGATGATATAGGTCCAGACACTAAGTTTTTCCATATTGAAGGAAATTGAATCATTTGTTCATGCCATTCTTTTTTGGGAGTCTTCTTGAAAGTCCATAAGTCAATGAATCGATCTACCCAGTACCCATAATCTATAACCCATAATATACCACTCACCTCTAACAACTCGTAAATAAGCACACAGTGAAATCCATCCACAGTGTAATAATTTAAAATTTTTCATATTTGACATCAATTGTAGCACTGATAATAAACTGATAGATAACTCCGCTAATGGAAACATACGCAGAGAATGTGGAGCAGAAGGAGGAATTCTTTGAGTCTCTCTCTATGATTCATTTGTGCCTAAAATTAAAACCCACTATTTTCTATACCCTTGTGGTAGTGTTGCTGACAAACACTTTGTGTTTCTTCTTTTGTGGCTCAAAACATAATGAATACTTATACCAAGAAATATATTTATTTGGGTAGGAATGAAATCTTGCGTTCCTTGTGCTGGGATTGAAAATTGTAGCAAGTTGCATAAATGATGGTTCCCAAATATAAAATAAAACATTAACTGAATTCAACAAAGAATCTGAACAACTATAGAGTCCATCAAATCTCTCCGTTTGAAAAAGGGAGGCAAATATATTTCCATATTCCTTTTTCTTAACAAAGTAAAATGCATTCAGTGGAGAAAGAACTTTGTTCCACCGGATGACAACTATGGATATCCACAAAATCTGACTGGGATACAATTGAATTACTTAGTCGGGAAATGCATTTGAAACACACTAACAACTTAGCAGGAAGCCATGAGAAAATTTCAAATATTAACTCTTGAGGAATTGACGATTCTCTTTGTCCAAAACTCATCTTGTTGTGAATGTTGAATTTCTTTGAGGAATTGAGGCAGGCGGCTAGAGTTCATTTAAAAACCCTACACACAAAATATTGGATACCTTTCTTATTTTAATCTTTTTTTAACTATTTTATTATTTTATTACAAATGATAAATTAACATATTTTGACTAATAGGCCCTCTCTACGTCATGCTCTTTTAATTAATTACTATTTTAGTTTAGTGTACGTGTAAAACATTAATTCCCAATTTCGGATCAATGAAAATATATATGTATTGTGCAGCTGTTCTATAGAGTTGATGAAAATAGTAATTCTTGGTATTGTCTTATTTACTGTTAATTTCCCATTCAAACTGACTAGTCTTGCTAAAGGCAGCAAACATTTGAAAGATGGATTTTTTTCTTTTAATATAGAAAAGAGACAAGTTGAGAGAGCAATGCGAAAAATTTTCTCGAGTTGAGACAAGTTAGTTTATTTTAACTCATTGGATTTCAGTTAAAGACTAAAATCATATGAACGAGTCCTGTAACCTTTTTGATTGTTTTACATCTATACACTTAGTGTTGAAATATGTGCTTCCACTACAAGTCAACGGACCAGGTCCTTTGACACAACAAGAATAGTGCAGAAGAGTAAAAAACACGGAGAACATGCACAGGCAGTTTACGTGGAAATCTCCTTGCTCAAGGGAGTAAAACTACAACTTGTTGCACAGGATTTTCAACCGTCTTCACTAATCTTCTCAAGCAAAAGTGAAACCCGGTTACAACTAATATAAGAAGAAGTTATTAATCTACGATCAAGTAATCTACATATTACTTGAAGAGCCTAAGCGCATACAACACCGCCCGAAAAGCTATCACCCCTAAATAACTTAGAATTTGCAAAGCGGATACCACACCGCCCACTAAACCACCTAACTCTAGATGACTTAGAATTTGACTAAGCAACAAAACAATGTTGCCCACTAAATCACTTAACCTTAACTGATTTTGAATTTTACAAACTCGAAACAAATATCTGAATCCTTTATAGATTAGAAAAAGATTTACAATGTAAGAAAATAAGACACTAAGTTCTAAATACAACAAGACTCTTTAGCACTCCATCTGGTTCATTGTTGATGATCAGTGTTCTTCCTTGAAAATGACCTTCACTTTCAAGCTTACGAATTTTGACAGAAAATCCAAGTTTAGTTTGCCAAATATTGAATTTGTGTTTGTTGGAAAGACATAATATAAATCACCACAAATTCATTGAGACAATCCCATTGGCTGAAGGCCTGGACATCAGAAGAGTTGTGCTCCTGTCGCATAAGAGGTGGCAGCTTTTCTGACAGCTGTCTCGTCACCTTTTAACGTCGCAGTCTTGTGGGGACCAGCTCCCTTAAAGACTTCTTTGCGAGTTCTTGAAAAGGCTTGTTGGCTGACTTCCTTCTTTAGATGAATTAACTAATATGGTGTAAGTCATGCTAAAAATAACAAAACATAAAGAGTTATTACCCATTGGAAAAACTCCCTGCTCCATTCTGATTGGTGTAGTATGCTAACTCCTCACCAACCTTTGGCGTCACAGCTTTACAGCAATTATGCATCTGATGGAGGAAACTCTGCCTGAGACCAGGTCCCTGCATTTTTTGAGATACTGAAACATACAATCTCGTCCTCTCTTCTTATTGGTGTTGGACACTGCATTTTAACCTACCACCTAGCATGACAGTTTTTACGGTTGTACCCCGTTTGTCTTTGGATGAGAGCACTCTGAAAGGGACGAGGTCCCCGCATTTGTAAGGATCATCAAAACACATTGAATATAACATTTCCCCCCTTTTTGATGATATCACACAAATATACCTCACATTGAGTTTATCATTCATCAGACTGTCAGCAGTTCCAATAACAAGGATATGGTTCCTTGTTAGATCGATAAGTTTGTTAAATCATCAAAACTTCATGACATGTTTGATCTAACATCTTCAACTCAACTTCGAACTAACATTTTCCCCCTAGTAGAAACAACACATTTTTCAACCATAAACAAAAGATTAGCCATCAAAGCATCCCAAATATAATTACAAATGAAAACCAGAAAAATGCCCAAAAAGAGTAATGAGGACTAACATAGAGAGATAGGAATAAAAGGGATTACTTAGAGATAAGGGATTGAAAGAATAGAATTAATAGTCCATATGCCTTAGCATAAGATGTCAAGAAGATTCTCTTAAAGTACAACATGCTATGCAGCCCAACCTGTATATTGAACCTTCAGGGCTGCCGATGTTCCTTTTTTTTTGGTACTTGGTCCCTCTGATAGTGTTGTTTCAGAAGTTGGACTTTTAAACAACCAATTTCAGTATTCTAGTTAACACGAGCAACTGTTGAAGCTTCCAACACCAGTCTGAGTTTCTCATAATAGAAAGATTTGTAAAAAAAAAAAACTCAAGGCCTCCGAGATGAATAGATCAACAACTGAGGAACCAAGAGGTTTTTTTTACACCTTTCTCTTCAGAAAACTTTGATTTTCAGAAAATTAACTTCTCCTTTTTTTTAACATCATCTTTTCCACTTCATCATTTTTCATGGAGGACCAGATCCCTCTTCACACTTAAATCATTTTCATCAAAGAATTCTACAGCAAGAATAAAGTGGTTAACGATTTGAAGTGTGTTTGGGAAGAAGAAAAAAGAGAATTTTGAAACACCCTGATATTTGGAAGGTAACTTGATTTTTTCTGGGGAAATAGAAAGAAATATGGAATAAAGAGAAGGAGAAAATAAGGTAGCATTTTGTCACTCAAAAGATGGGATAACAATCAAATACCTGAATGACAAGCATGTGGCATTTTCAAGGTTCTCATGCATAACTCAAACTGCAATATTAAGAGTGCTAACCTTGAAAGGTATGAAATTGAACTTGCTAAAACATACATAACTGAAAAGGCAAGGATACCTGCTCCCTTTGCATAGTCATAAAAGAGTTGATTGCTTCAGGTAGGATCCATTCAAGAAAGTTCTAGCATTTCCATCATTAACTTGATTATTTCAACATGATTTTTAAGAGCTTCAGGATGATGGTTTGTCGCAAAAATTGAGTCCATCAAGCTTCACTTGTTGTAATATCATCTACTCCTGAGGTACTTCTTCATTAATTTGATACCCAATATAATAAGCATCACCATGTACTTTAAATGAAAAAGTCACTTGTTGCACAAAATGGAACCATGTCCCTGTTTTCTTCAACTATCTCAAGATTTTCTTATCAACTTTCAAATGTGATTCCTTTGTACAAGAATAGAATCTCTGAACAAGGTTCATCAACATCTAGCTTAAAGTTAGTGCCTCTAAGAATAGAATTATTTTAGGCAGACATAACATGAAACTTTTTTAAGCTGCTTCAGCTTCTCTGAACTTGTACCAGTTCCCTGACTTTGATCTGACGTCAATTACCATGAACGTTGTGTCACCTTCTTCCCTGTAGCTAAGTTCCCATTCGAGTATAAAATTTGTTCTATCTTAGCACTTTAGTGAATATATCATACACTTGATCTTTCATTTTACAAAAATTTAAGATGGCATCACCCTTCTTTCTCATTGTATTGACTTTAAGCATGTTAAGCCAATTGAGTAGCTCGGAAATGTACTTTTCTTGACAACAAAGGTGACTTTTGAGGTTTTATTGATCTATAACTCCAAGAAGAGATTTGATTCTTCCATTATGCTCATTTTAACACTCACTCTGTTGAAGCCAATATTGAGGAGCAACTTGGACAACTCGATCAGCTTGTTTGAGAACCGACTGCCTTACTTTGCATCTTTCAAACTAAGCTTGATCAGCCTTTTTATTCTCACCTTTAGAATTCATATTTATCAGTTTGAACTGCATCATCTTTGTTCAACACTGTCTAGAGGATCGGGTCCCTCATCTGGTTCATAATATTCATCATCTTCCTTGAGATTGGTGGATTAATGAAGAGAATGTTCTTCAGCAAGCTCACTATTTAGGCCATCTCTCTATCCCAAAGCAGCCCTTCCATCTCAAAAGCTTGTTTTTGTTGCAACTTTTTAAATTCTTCAACACTCATCCACAAACACACGACCATATATTTTTTTACACCCCTGACAAACCCTGCTAGAGAAAAAGTGTACCACAACTATTCTTTCATCAATATTGAGATCAAACTTCTCAATATCATCATTTTTGGCCACAAAACATGTAGTATTCAACACTTTTGTTGGAAATTCTTTGGAAGACTAAGAATCTTCTTGTTGTACCTGAAGGATGGCCTGATGTGCTTCACTTTAACACCAACACCACAACTTTCATCATCTGCAAATTTCATTTTGTGCAGATTGGGTACCAGGTCCCTTGACACAAGTTTATGCGGTAGAGAAATGTTCACAAGAACATGTCTCTCTTGTCATACCTCAGCAGCACCAAGTCAAATGAGAGTGTCACAATGAATAGTAATCAAATCAGCAGTACACATGTTCTGCATGTCTTTTCTATCAAGATCATCCGGACGAGCAATATTGTGAGAACCCATTTTTTGACAAGCATTGAACTTTATTTAATTCATCACAAATCTATGAAAAGTTTGAAAATTGTACTTCCTCCATTGACGTGGTACACATCCTTAATAGTATATTTCACAGATTTTTCAATCATGAATTTACAAAAAAACATACCTTTTCTATCATTGCCGACTGAGAGACATCCACCTTGAAGTGATTTGAGAGAGAGAAGAAGTTTTCAGTTTCCCTGTCACATGCTTTGAGCATCCACTATTCATGAACCAACACTGATTGCTGCTACTTCTTCTCACATGAATACCATATCACATGTTAGCTTTGGGAACCCACTTTAGTTTGAGTTCCCAGCAAGCAGCTAAAGGAGTGATAAGAGAAATCTTTGTCCAGTGAGGTAAACTGATTTTGTTCAACTTAGGAACAGAAGCACGACCAGGTCCCTTCTTCTGAAAAAATTTCTGTTGACCAGTACTACCAGGTCCCTTCTTCTATAAGTTCTTGTGTTGATCATACGCAGGAACATGTTTCTTCTTCTGTCTATTACTTCGTTTGGAATAGTTTGATGAATTTTCTCCACAGTTTTTAAATACAGGACAGTCTGATTTAAGATGTCCATCTCGACCACCATACACACATAACAGATCATCAGCATCAGAAAGAGATTTCTGGTGACGATTGTTTGGGGGATCTATCTTATCATAACCCAGCCCTCTTCTACTGTTGTTGCTTGATTAATCAGATTCGTAAGAATCTTAGAGGAATTTGTTCATTCGAGGGATTTTTCCAGTTCCTCTTTTACATTGACCAGGTCCCTCTCTAACTCAAGATCTTTCTAATGCAATTTTGGTCTTCATTTCAGTAGTGTGCAACTTATTCTCAAGCTCCAGCTGCAAGCTGCTTACCTTGTTCTTTCCTCTAAAAAATGTATTAGTTACCCCTTTCATCTTTTTCTTCAATTCTAGATTTTCAGCTTCTAGAACAACCATTGACTTTCAATATCCAATATTTGGGAAACTAATGCAATTTTTCCATCTTGAGAGATGTCTAGACTATTTTTTTAAGGGATCATTCTCACTTGTCAGCTCACTTATCAAATCAAGTAATACAACTGCTAGATTTCTCAGCTTGCTAGTAGAAAGGGTATTCAAGTTTTGCTTGAAATAAGATAGAGTTACATTTTCATCAGCATCTTCCTCATCTAAATTTGCCATGAAACTGTTATCTCTATTTTCAGAATGATTTGAATCACTTGAGGATTTCTCCCATGCAGCCATATCCCTTTTTACTGCCCCAAAGAAGACTCCTCTTCTGCTTATCTTTGAAAGGACCTGGTCCCCCTCTCTGTCTTTACCTTTTGCAGTCTTGACAAATCTCATGTGGTTATATTTATGCACAAGAAAGTTTCCAATGTAATGACTAGGAAGATAACTCTTGCCACACACTTCACTTGAGCTTGTATCCTTGTCATGATTTTCTTTCGTAGGATCGGCCTCATCAACCAGATCAGCCCTCTTGTCTTTTTCCTTGAGAAAGATACCCTCATTCATTCTGTGCATCTATTGAACTTGAAGATGCTCAAATAGTTTATGCATCGTGATTACATCAGATTCTATTGTCTTATTTCCTTTCACAAAATCATTTGTCCAAGAACTAGAAAGTATTTCCAGTAACTTAGAGACTTGCTTGACAATAAGAATAGGTTCTTCAAAGAACATGAGCTCATCTGTGATGTTGGAGAATTTGGTGCGCATTTTATGAATGAGTTCAGCTTCATTAATGGTGAAACCTTCAAACTAAACAGTAAATATATCTAGCTTAGATTTTCTTAGTTCCTCAGTGCCCTCATAAGTTGTATTCAACAGATCCCAGATTCCTTGGCTAATTCACAAGATGAATTCAAATCGTATTCATTTATACTAAGGCCACACATCAGTAGCTTCCTTGCTTCGTGATATTTCTGGACTAGTAGTCTGTTAGAGTCATTATATTAATTTCTAGTTTTGGGAATGACTCGTGCGACCTCTCCATCATTACCTCCATAGTTGGCACATAAGGACCTTTACATATGACGTCCTATGCATCACTTTCCTCAGTCATGAGATATTCTCTCATCCGAATCTTCAAATATTTATAAAGATTATGATTAAAAAGAGGAGGTCTTGTGGGAGACTGATTTCTTTGCTTATTAAGTAGTGACGCTATTTTTCGCAGGAACTTCTCTCTTGATGATAACCAGATAGAGAGCACCTGCTCTAATAACACTTGTTCAAATATGTGCATATACTACCAGTCAACGGACCAGGTCCCTTGACACAACAAAAACAATGTAGAAGAATAAACAACACAGAGAACACAACACAGGCAATTTACGTGGAAACCTCCATGCTCAAGGGAATAAAACCACGACTTGTTGCATACGCGGATACAACAACACCCACTAAGCTATTACCCCTAGATAACATAGAATTTTCTAAGTGGATACCACACCGCCCACTAAACCGCCTAAATCTAGATGACTTAGAATTTGACTAACCAACAAAAAAATGTTGCCCACTAAATCAATTAACCTTACCTGATTAAGAATCTTACAAACTCGAAACAAATATCTGAATCCTTTATAGATTAGGAACAAATTTTCAATGTAAACACATAAGACACTAAGCTCTAAATAAAACAAGACTTTTTAGCACTCCAACTGGTTCCTTGTTGTTGAGCAGTGTTCTTCCTTAAAGATGGCCTTCACTTTTCATGATTATGAATTTGATAGAAAATCCAAGTTTAGTTTATCAAATCTTGAATTTGTGTTCGTTGGAAAGAGATAATTTGAATCACCATAAATTCGTCAAGACAATCCCATTGGCTGAAGGACTGGAGTTCAGAAAAGATGTGCACCTGCCGCATCAGAGGTGGCAGCTTTTCTGACAGCTGTCTCATCATATTTTCATGTTGCAGTCTTGCGGGGACCAGGTCCTTTACAGACTTCTTTGTGAGTTCTTGAAAAGGCTTGTTGACTGACTTCCTTCTTTAGATGAATTAATTTAATATGGTTTTTGTCATTCTAAAAATATCAAGCATAAATAGTTATTACCCGTTGGACAAACGTTGTGCTCCATTCTGATTGGTGTAGTACGTTGACGCCTCACCAACCTCTGACGTGACCGCTTTACTGTTGTAACCAATTATGCATCTGATGGAGGAAACTTTGCCTGGGATAGGTTACCTGCATTTGTGAGATACTGAAACATACAATCTTGTCTGCTCTTCTTATTGGTGTAGGACACTACACTTTTCACCTACCACCTTACATGACAGCTTTTACAGTTGTACCCCATTTGTATTTGGACGAGAGCACTCTGACAGGGAACAGGTCCCCCCATTTGTGAGGATGATCAGAACACATAGAATATAACATTTTACCCCCTTTTTGTTGATAGCACACAAATATACCTCACACTGAATTTATCATTCATCTTACTATCGGCAGTTCCTATAATAAGGATATGGTTCCTTGTTAGATGGATAAGTTTGTTAAATTATCAAAACATCATATCAAGTTCAAGCTAACATCTTCATCTCACCTTCGAACTAACACTTACGAAGCCCATTAATTTCTAATTTTCTCCAATTTTGTCTTATGACATCATCAGGGAAACATAAAGCACCCAACCTTAAGTTCACCATGAATTAATTCTTCCCATCACAAGAAGTGCATGATAATATTGAAGGAAAGTGAATGATATGAATCTTCTATACTTCTTGTTCGTGAGTTTGTTCTAAAATCCACAAGTGGATATGTCTATGTACTGCTTCATATTCAATGACGGCTAGTGACCCTTCACCTCTATTTTCAGTTGTAACATAAAATGCAGCTACAACAATTCTTTTATGGATAATAAAATTATAAAGAATTCCATTGACGTAAACCCTATGAATCAAGATATGAACTAAGAATAAAATCAAACAATATCCTTTTTTGGGACAATATTATGATTTATATTAATAACTTTGAACTATTACAACTAAGAACAGAAATACGAGTACTGTATTGAACTACTCCAGAGACTCATTTAATAAATGTTGTTCTTCGAAGTTGAAAGTGTTAGTGAGCTCTGTATAGTCCATGCTAAGTGTATCTATTGTTTTCAAACACCACATCATACTTCTCCACAGGGAAAGCTATCAAGTCCAGACAATTTATAATGCCCGAACTCTTAAAAATGTACGTATCGGATCCTTCAAAAGTAGTACATTGTGGAGAATCCAACACGGATGTGGCAAGAAATCCTTGAATGTTTCAAATGTGGTTTCTATGGTGTAATTACCCAAAGTCACATATCCGACCTTAGTAGGTACCACTGTCTCCACATCATTGAAATTGTGAATCTATCCTCCATGTAAGAGGATCTGGATTAGTTGCTTATCATTATATATAGCGAGTGAGAGCACAAAATGAAATCATAGAATTCTCCCCATCAACAACTGCTTCACTGATCTCAACTTGTGTTTACTTATCCTAAGTATCATAAAATTAACTATTTCAGAACCTTAACTGATGGAGTGCAAGAAAATTGGTTTCACTGACTCCCCGTCACAAACCAGAAGTAGGTGATGGAGGCATATATGCACTGTTGTATTGACAATAAAATAGAACAATCTATCAAGATCTTTCTAAACCAATGAGAGTTGTTCAGCATGTACAGATTTTGTATGCGCTTTGGAGCTACAGCTTGTCTCGTACACTTTGGGGCAATTTTTAGTAAAATAGATAGATGAAGGATATAATAGAGACCTTCTATGATAGTCAAAAGGCATTTTTGGCCCTTTTAAGACTGTTGTGGTTTGTTTTGTTTAAATGAATTCATCCTAAGGCCCTTTTAAGAGTGATGTAGTTTCACGAAGGTTACATTCTCTTCTGACATATACCAATAAGAGTATCTACTTGAACCTGTCTACTATTTTCAGATCAACAATAAGAGCAGTTCAGGTGATACCACCGACCCCTAGTGATCAAACTTCCGTCTTGGACAAAAATTCTCCTAAGCAGGGGAGAAAGGAGAAACGGGAGCAGTCATAGAAAAAAAAGCTTTAGCAGATGCTGTTGTTGGTTCAGGCCTATTGGACACAGGATTTTCTGAGTTATGGATCGATAGATCCTCATTTCAGATACCATACTCCCTTTATCATGTTTCTTCCATCAGATGGCCTGTACAAAAATATTTTCAAACTCGGTATCTGCAGATTTTGCAAATGATTTTGTCTTGATTAAATTCAAAACTGTATTTTGGACTTAAATTCCCTCACATATCGTTCGATGGAATGATCTAAAGATTCCAGTTTTGGCTTTTCCAATTTGCTATTTTCTAACTCTTCTTCAGTTGCCTCACAAATAAGGTAAAACACATAGACATTGAAAAAGTTTTGGCTATTTAGAAAAGTCTATCTAGGGCAGGGAACGATATATATCTCATCTTTACCCGGAAATACATATATGAATGCTAAAGCACCTACATAACATGTAGAATTAGTCCATTAAAAGATAGACAGGCATATATAACCTCTGTTGTTACGTCAAATAGATTTGTGCACTCAAGCTTAGATTTTTGTATACACTGAACTCCATTTTGCTGCATTCTCAAACCATCCATTACGTCGAGTTTACCGTAACTTTGGTCCATGGTTTCCTCATTCCTTCCATATTTTGATGAAAGACCATCATGAGGAGTATAAACAAAAATATTTTCAAACTCGATAACTGCAGATTTCCAAAATGATTTTGACGCGAATAAATTCAAGACTATGTTTTGGACTTGAATTTCCTCACATATAGTTCAATTAAATTTTGGGCTTAAGAAGTATATATAACTCAAACTTACAATAATTGTGAACAAAAAACACAAGCTCCGTTGTGTTACCATACTTGCTGTTCCTACGGTCGTATGGCTTTGCAACAAAAAAATTGGGGTTTTAAAAAATAATAATTTCAGTTCCTTTGCAAAACTATTTTTTTTTACAATTTTAAACTAAAATACAATACAATTCAAATTTTAGGCAAATCTAGTTGTAATGTACTACAAAGGATATAAAAAGAAATAGAGTCCTACCAGGAAACAGAGAGGCAAAGGGAACATAAGAGGCTAGAAGGAAAAAAAATTAGCCGCCAGTCAACCTTCAACGTTATGAGTTCTTCCGGCAACATTATGGAAAAGTCTCTGCCTTTGTTCTTCAGCTTGACAATCTTTACAACTGTAACCTTGCATATTCTCATCTAAATTGTGTTAATGGTTTATTTTTTGCTTGGGAATCATGTGTATGCAACCTACTGCAATTTGCAATCCTAGCACAAAACAAGTAAGATTTCTGCCCAGCCTAGATGAAGGGAAAATGCTGGAATATATTTTCATTAGGTTTTGAGTCAAAATAAAACAAGTACAAAGTTCTCCAGACAACATATCATCCTCAAGAAAGGCGCACAAAGTACTCAGTTTTCACTTTAGGCATAGACAAATCATGGAGACACACTCACAACATTTTTCCTTGTATTTCGTATTGTATGCCCATTGTTCGCCTATCAATTTGATATGGCCGATTATATATCTACAGTTGCATTTGATGTTAAATGTAAAAAAATCAAAAATATTGCATTCTGGGATGCTATTGAGTTCTTGTACAATTACCAATTCATCGAGGTGACGGGTAAACTAGGGTCATAGACTACAAAAAAAGGGTAAGAGGATACATACACCAAATGAAGAACACAACCTGCAGATGCTTTTTGAAGAAACAAAGATGAGTCATATTTGCTCTTCTCAAAAGAAAACTATAGCAAAGTAGAACGGAACTTATCAAACCAAGCTCTTGGAGCTTGTTTTAATCTATACAAAGACCGCTTCAACTTGCATACATCCAATGTAGGCGATAAGAACAAACAATGTGGAGTTTTTATGTAAATATCTTCTTTGAGATCACCATGGAGAAAAGAATTATTGAAATTCGTTTGATAAAGAGACCAGTTTTGTGAAGCAACAATGACAATATTAGTTTACAACATAGTCATTTTTATTATGGGTGCAAAAGTCTCCTCATAGTCAACCCCATACTCTTGTTTGTTACCAAGAACAACCAATCGAGCATTGTATCGATCAAGAGTTTCACCTAAATGGAGTTTGAATGAATAGACCCATTTACATCCAATAGGGCGGAAATTTGAAGGACATGAAACAATGTTCCATGTGTCATTTTCTTTAAGAGCCAAAAGTTCTTCCTCCTTTGCTTTTTGCCAACAGTCATGCTTGGAAGCTTGTGAGTAACAAGTTAAACCAGAAATGTTAGATAAAGTAGAGGAAAATACATACAAATCGGGAGTACGCGATACTTTGGTAGAGCGGCGAGAAGGCTCAAGAGGACCAGATCTTGAAAAACTCTCAAATTCTAGTTGTGGTACAGTTTCAGGCAGTGGATTAGTGTCGGGATAGGAGAAAGTTGGCCGACGTTGTTAATACACAAATTCAGGTTTGAACCTCTTAAGAGAAGATGATAAATCTTAAAAAGTAGGAAGAATAGGAGAAGTAGAAGATGAATCAACAATCATAGGAAAGAAATATTGATTCTCAAATAAAACAACATTTCTAGAAATACAAAATTTGTGAGAACATGGATCATAGAAAATAAAACCTTTTTGTTAAGTACTATAACCCATAAAAGAACATTTAGTAGATTTTAAAGAAATTTTATTGTGCTGAGAAGGAGGCAAATGCACAAAACAAACACAACCAAATGCATGAAACTCACTATAGTTAAGATTTTGGTGATGAAGACGAAAATATGGAGACTCAAAATTTAGCACTTTAAATGGCAATCTATTAATTAAATAGACAACATTAGACAAAGCTTCTACCCAACACTTAGATGGTACAGAGGACTCAATCAATAAAGTACGAGTGACATCTAAAAGATGGCGATTTTTAGGTTCAGCAACTTCATTTTGTTGTGGTGTATATGGACAAGAGAGTTGTGAGACAATTCCTTTCAAGTAAGTTTTCTTTTTTGGTATACATAAGACATATATTCTCCACCAGAATCAAATCTTAATAATTTGATGCACGTACAAAATTGAGTCTAAATGAAAGCCAAAAATGTCTTGAACATGGAAAATACCTCAGATTTGGATCGAAGAATATACACCCACGTAAACTGACTATAATCATCTATGAATATCACAAAGTATTTGAAATGAGCATGAGAAATAATTTGTGAGATGCCCCAAACATCACTAGGAATGACATCAAACCACTTTGTAGCACGACTACAAAAATTAGAAAAAGACAGAGTTTTACTTTTGCCTAATTTAAAAGTAAAACCATCAATGGAAGCAATTGACAATTCATTTTTGTTTCCCAATAAACCAGATTTGATAAATGAGACAACACAACAGAATTTGGATGTCCTAGACGCTTATGTCAAATCTCAGTCTTACTAGCAGTAGCAGTACAAGCAAAAGATAGAACAGGAAGAATAGAAAAGTTTATAGGAAACAATCATCCAACTTTAGGCCCCTTTTTTATTATCGTCCCCGACACCTTATCCTGCATAAGACAACCATTATGAAAAAAATTCACATCACAATTGTTATCTACCAATTGTCCAACTATATTAAGACTAGTTGAGAGCTTTAGTAAAAGAAAAACATTCTTGAAAGTTGGAGTAATATCCCCAACCTTGGTAATGGGTAAATTACTACCACTGGCAATCTGTATTTGTGATGGACCTTGATACTTACGAACATTTTTTAGGATTCTCATTGAGTTATTCATATGATTGGAAGCACCTAAATCAACAATCCAAAAATCAGATGTAACATCATTACCTTGTTATCCCAATGTAGAAAAGGCTGACACGATCATTTGTTAAAACATTTCAGGAGTATGAACTTGTCCTGAATATGAGTTATCACTAGTGGAACCATTTATCCTATCTTGAAAACTTTTGACCCTACGATTTTGAGGGTGTGTGGGACACCCTTTAATAATATGTCTTTGTTGTTTACAATAATTATAGAATTTCTTGCTACAATTGCTAGAAATATGCGCATATTCCTTCCAACTGCAGCATTGAGTTCTACTCATATCCCTGCCCTTTCCTTTACCTTGAGCAATAAATGCAACAGTGACGTTATTTTCCTTTTTGAAAGCATTTTGTGTGACAAGACGTTGCTTTTCACGAAGTAATTCCCTACAGAAAATATCAGAAGAGGGAGACGGGTTACGATTCATTAAGTTAGAGCGAACACTCTCAAAGTCAGAGCATAATTTCATCAAAAATTGGTCTCGCTTGCTTTGCTCATTAATTACCTGAATCAGTGATAAAGATTCAGTAGGTATTTTGTCAAAGACAATATCCGTGAATTCAACCCATAAGTTCTGAAATCCAAAAAAAATAATCTTGAACAGAAAGACCTTCTTGAGAGTAATTGGCAATTTCATACTCTAACTTAAATCAGCTTGTACTATTATCTTGGTTGTAAACCTTTTATAAGTAATCCCACATGGCCTTAGCTGTCTTATACGGCCTGAGATTTAGAACAATAAAAGGGTCAATTGACCCTAAAATCCATGTCATAACCCGAGCATCTTTAATCTTCAATTCACGTAGCTTTGCTGTATCAATAGGATCAGGATCGCTTCCATCTATATGTCCCCACAGTTCTTTGCTGATGACAAATAACTGAAACTGAAACTCTGAAGAAGAATAGTTTTTTTCCAGTGAAACAAACACTAAAGGATTCAAAGTGATGTGAATTCATCCTTTTGAGTAGCTATGAAAACTAAGATACTCACTAAAGCAACTTGAATGAACAAGAGCAAAAGTCCTAGGTGGTAGGACTGATTGATCACAAAAAGTCAACAAAAAACCATGATTTTCAAAGAAAATAATTAGAAGGAACCACAAAGACTCTATGAAACAAGACAGTCAGGAGAAGACTCTGATACCATGTCAATTTTCTGTTGAATGTCTCTTAAAGTGAAAGTCTTTCCATAATATAGTGAGAATAAAGATTACACATCGCTAAAGATCTGTCATTTCTATCCCTAAAGATCAGCTATTCTCTACAAATCCGATTTCTATCCCTAAAGATCATCTATTCTATCTTTACAAATCTGTTATTCAATCCCTCCAAATCCGATATTCTATCTCAATATTTTTTCTTTTAATACTACAACAAATCTATATGATCATGCTAAATCATATCACTATCTAATAACATTAATATATACAATTATTTAGATTTCCATCACGCTAACACAAAGTTTGACTCTGATATAATTGAATTACGTAGTTGGGAAACACACTTAAAATGCATTAACGACTTAGCAGGAAGCCATGAAAAAAATTTCAAATATTAATTCTTAAGGAATTGACGCTTGTCTTTCTCCAAAACTCATCTTGTATCTTTGTTATGAATGTTGAATTTCTTGAAGTAATTGAGGCTGGCGGCTAAAGCACAATTTTGCACTTAAAACGCATTAGTTCCCTATTTTGGATCAATGAAAATATATCTTGTGCATCAGCTCTACAGAGTTGATGAAAATAGTAATTCTTGGTATTCTCTTATTTACTGTTATGTCCCATTCGAAATGACTAGTCTTATTAAAGGCAACAAACATTTCAAAGAGGGATTCTTTTATATATAGAGAGACGAGTTCAGAGAGCAATGTGTGAATTTATCTTGAGTTGAGAGAAGCTAGATTATTTTAACTCATTGGACTTCAGTTAATGACAAAAAGCATATGAATGAGTTCCGTTACCTTTGATTGTTATACATCTATACACTTAGGAAACCCATTAATTTCTTATTTTCTCCAATTTTGTGTCGTGACATCATAACATAAATTGAATGATATGAATATTCCATACTTCTTCCTGAGTTCGTTCTGAAATCCAGAAGTGTATATGTATACGTCGTGTTTCATATTATGCAAAGTTAGTGAAGGGGATACTGATCTCTTCAGTGTGAAGTTGAATCAGGGTGTTTAGATATCACAAGAAAGAGTTGGAAGTTTTCTTCCTGAACTGTTCAAACCATGTTTGGTTGTTTAGGGAAGTGTTGCTAGTACGAACATGGTATATGTTCTCAAAGGTAGTACATAACATTTAGAATTAGTTCATTAATAGGAACGTATGTATGCCAAATACCTCTGTACACCATACACATATACAGGGAAAACAATCAAAATGACACAATCTCTGATGCTTAGACTCTTCAAAAATGTCATCAGGCATGTGTGTGCCGCATCCTTCCAAAACACAGATGTGGCGAGAAGTCTAATGGATATTTTGTTGGAGCTCCTACCTATCTTAAACATTGTGCATCATGTCTTGGTTAATCATCTATCTTTGCCTGGGTTTATTTCTTTGTAATTTGATTTGATGGCTAATATCTTTAGATTTTATTCATTCCTCTGTTTGCCTTGGCTGAGTGTGCCCTTGTGGCTTCGAGTTTGTTATGATCTCCTTTTTTTTTAATCTCTCTCTTTTTCATGTGTCAAAAAGGGGAAGAGTGTTTTGGAGTGTTTTGTTGAAATAGGCGAAGGAAAAGAAGTATATTTGTCACCATCAAAAAGGAAGAAATTGATGACTTGACCAAAATGACAACATGAACCAAATTTTCAAGCATATACTAGACGTAATATTAAAAGGCGGAAAGAGATTTCTCATTCACATCTAAAATAGGAAAAGATGTTTTAAACAATAATCCTATTTTTGGCAATTAACTATTACATTTTATCAATCACTAAGTAAGCAAATAAAGATCAAGAACATATGCCTTTAAATGCTCATCTAATGCAAAAACCTATCTACCTCCTTCTCATTCGGAATATCAAGCATTTTACAACTTACAAATATAATCAAAGAGTTTGTTATTAGCTCTAACTCTAATACAAAGGGTAGTTTAATGCTATGCACCAACTTCTTCTTCCTTGTGCTCCTATTGCTTAAAACTCTTGTTGTTTCTTTCCATCCACAATTCATATATCACAATTGCAAAAGCTACCTTTAGTAGTACACGTTTGGGGAATTTGTCTACTAGCCTTCAGAACCCCACTCCACTCAAGATACTTCTCTTCCATTTTAAACAATAATGCTTAACAAACAAGGAAAAATTAAATAGCAAATGACTTCCATGCGAAAAAGGGAAAGAGACAAAAAAATTCTATGAGGAAAAGGACTATATTTATAAGAATAAATAATTGCTTTCCTTGAAGGATTTTACAAAGGTTTAATCCACTTCGATAAAAGACAAAGTCAAAGAAGAGAAGACAGGCTTTTGCTATCACAAATCAAGAGAATTTTTCTAGCAAAAGCAGCGCGACTTCAGAGATCAATAAGGGGAAAAGAAAGAATAACTATAGTTAGGATTTCTTTATGAAGTTTAGTTTGCAGTGTTTCAACTTTGAATCAGTGTTTAGGACTTATTTTTCAAATTGAGAGAGTGAGTTAGAGAGAATTATAACAAGAAGCGGGGTTGACTTCTTCGTGAGTAGAGTTTTCAATTTTAATTAATTGTTGAAGAGTTAAGTTACTAGACTTAGTCCCCTTTATTATTGAGTTGTAATCTAAAATTGCTTAGTGAAGTTGGTGAGGTTTTGGCACGGTTTTTTCTTCTCTACAATAAGGATTGTTTCCACGATAAAATCATTGTTTGATCATGCTACATTTATATCTAAAATTGCTTATCAAAGTTGCATTTTTTTTCTTTGTTTCATCATTAACATCAATCAACATGAATGAGTTGGATTTTATTTGCCCTGATTTCTTACCATAAATAGGTTTTCCTTTTAGGAAAAGGTTTTGAATTGACTAATCCTTTTTCTAATAGGAAACGGTTTAGGACTCTATAAATAGAGACATGTTCCTTCTAACTTAATTAGCATTCACAATGTAGTCTTAAGGGCTTTGAGAGTTTTGGTTAAAGTAAAACTTATAGGTCACAAGCTTGATACATTATTACTTGTGTGAACCTCCCATGTATTCCGAGTGAATTGGTTAAGGTTGTTTACCTATGTATTTTGTACTCTCATGTGTATAGTGGATTTCTCATCTCCTTTCTGGATGTAGGTTGATTGACCGATCTACGTTAAATCTTTGTGTCTTTTGGTATATTTGTCGTTGTCTTCTTACTCGCGATCTTTTGAGATTTGTATTGCTAGCTTCCGCATTTACACCTGCTTATTTTTTGTCCTAACAACAACTGGTATAAGATCTAAGGTTATCTATATGTAGGGGAATGAGTAAGATGGTATGTATAAATGGAAGAAACTACAATATATGGAAAAGAAAGATGAAAGATCTATTGTTCGTGAAGAAGACGCATCTTCCAATTTTTTCTGCTCATAAACCCGAGAATGTGACGGATGAAAATTGGGAATTTGAGAATCAACAAGTATGTTGATATATAAGACAATGGGTTGAAGATAACATTCGCAACCATATTGTGAATGAGATACATGCTAGAACATTGTGGGAAAAGTTTAAAATGTTTTGCACTTCAAAAACTAGCAATAACAAGTTGTTCTTGTTAAAGCAATTGATGACCTTTAAATACAAGGAGGGCAGTCCTATTATTGATCATATTAATGATTTTCAGGGTATTCTTGGTCATCTATAAGAAATGTGTGTTAATTTTGATGGTGAAATACAAGGACTTTGGCTTCTTAATACTCTACCAGATTTTTGGGAAACTCTTCGTGTTTCTTTAACAAATTCTACCACTGGTGGAAAGGTGACTATGGAATATGCAAAGAGTGGTATGTTGAATAAAGAGGTTAGAAAAAAATCTCAAGACACATCTTCACATTCAAATGTTCTATATACAGAAGATCGAGGGAGACATAAGACAAGAGATCCGAGGAGTAGAGGTAAAAGCAGAAGCAAATCAAAATTCAAGAATCCAAATATTATATGTTATCATTGAGGAAATAAAGGACATATTAAAAGATTTTGTAAACAATTGAAACAAGATGTTAAAGAAGGGAAGAAGGAAGAAAACAATAAAAATAATGGTGTTGTTGTTGTCCAAGATGACCTTCTCTTCGCTTCTGATAAAGAAGTCATCAATTTTGTATCTTAAGATACAAGTCGGATAGTAGATTCTGGAGCTACATCACATGTCACACCAAGAAAAAACTTCTTTTCATCTTATACTTCTGTTAACTCTGAGGCGTTAAAGACGGGTAAAGGTTGTGAAATTAAGGTGTTTGGTGTTGGCACTGTTTGTTTGAAAACCAATATCGATTCAACGTTGGTCCTTCAGAATGTCAAGCATGCTCCAGACATTCCAATAAATTTGATCTCTGTAGGACAACTAGATGATTATGTCTATCATAATGACTTGTGCAATGACCAATGGAAGCTCACCAAAGGCTCACTGATTTTAGCTCGAGGAAGAAAACATTCAAATTTATACGTGACACAAGGATTGATTCTTGGTGAATCTATAAATTTGGTGGAGAAAGAGACTTTATCAGGATTGTGGCTTAGTCATATGATCGAGAGTGGGATTACCTGTTTGGATAAGAAGAATTTGCTTGCTGGTATGAAACAAACAAAGGTGAAAAGATGTGTTCATTGCTTAGTAGGGAAATAAAAAAAGAGTTTCTTTTCACAGTCATCCTCCTTCAAGAAATTCTGAGCTATTAGAGCTAGTACACTCAAATTTGTGTGGTCCTTTCAAAGTGAAGTCAAAAAGTGGTGCAGTTTACATTGCTACTTTCATTGATGATCATTCTCGCAAGATTTGGGTATTATCCTTTAAAATCCAAAGATCAAGTGCTTGATGTTTTTAAACAGTTTCAAGCCTTATCTGAGAGACAAAAGGGAAAGAAATTAAAATGTATTCGCACTGATAATGGTGGTGAGTGTATTGGTTCCTTTGATAACTACTGCGAATCGCAAGGAATTCGTCATTAGAAGACACCTCCAAAGACTCCTGAATTAAATGGTTTGGCGGAGAGAATGAATAGAACTTTAGTTGAGAGAGTTAGATGTGTGCTTTCAGAGGCAAAACTTCAAAATTCTTTTTGGGTTGAAGCACTTAACACTGTTGCTTATGTTATATATTTGTCTCATGTTTTTGCTTTAGATGGTGATGTTCCAAACAGAGTTTGGTTTGATAAGGATGTTTCTTATGATCACTTGAAAGTTTTTGGGTGTAAAGCTTGTGTGCATGTTCCAAAAGATAAGAGGTCGAAATTAGATGTTAAAACTAAGCAATGTATCTTCATTAGTTATGGTCAAGATAAGTTTGGATATCGCTTTTATGATACAATTGATAAGCAACTCATTAGAAGTCGTGATGTTGTGTTCTTTTGAATATCAAACTATTGAAGATATTGACAAGACTGAGAAACTAGATTTTCATACTGATGAGAGCTTAGTTGATGTTGATCCAATTCCTATTATTGATACATCTTTTACACATGAGGGAACCCAAGGTAATGATCAAAATAATGATAATAGTGTAGAACATATAATTGTTCTTACTGATGATGTTGTGGTTGATAATCAACCAACTCATGTTGGGATGACCGCTTTGGATGCTCCAAAAACCTCTTGTAGAAGATCTACTAGAGAGAAGCCAAGCTCAACACGTTATTCTCATGATGATTAATTCTATTGACTCATATGGGAGAACCTCAAGGTTATGATGAAGTCATGTTATATACTCATAGATATAAGTGGAAAGAACTCATCGTAGACAATCATGAGTTTTGTAGAAGTGTGGAGGACAGGAAGCCTGTCAAAAGTTCCTCCATTTGAAGTCCATTTGACCCCTTGGCTGGAGGGGGAGCTTTTGGGCTATTTCCCATGTTCCAGCCAAAGGTCCATTGCCTAATCCTACTTGAAAAAAGATTGGAATTATTCTCTTTATTTTGTTTCCAATTCTATTAGGAAAAGGATTGGACTTGTAATCCTATTTGTAGTTGGTTTTGGCTTTGTAAGAAAAAGCACAACTCTATAAATAGAGGATGGTCTTGAGAAAATAATTAATTGTTTATTGGTATTGTCTTTGAAAGACATTAGAACATAAGAGTGGTTTTATAGAGAGTTTTCAACAAGAGAAAAGAGAGAAAGAAAAGGGTTCTTTTGCTGCAGTCTTTTTTCTACGACCAGCAACTTTCAGATCGTGTTTCTGGATTAACTAACCGTTGGATCGGTCTGAAATTTGAACTGAGTGTTCCTAACATTTTGATGGCTGATTTTAAAGGTGGGGATCGGATTCGGAAGTCAACAAGATCCTACTTTATGTCGTGAATAGAAGCTGGGTTTGGGTGGTGTTTCTTTCTTTTTATCTTTTGTTGGTGTAGCTATTGTTTGTTCACTTTTGGCACTTGTTGTGCACCATTAGAAGAATATGTGTAACCCTCATTACTCCCCCATCACACACAATAAGGAGCACAAGATTCTATATGCGTAACAAAGGGTCAAGGAGCCACTTGCTCAAACAAATGATCATTCAACCCAGTACTTGAGCTTTCCCTTTTTGATTGGTCTTCAAATCACCCAAATCTAAAAAAAATGGAATCACAATAAAAATAGAGAACCAATAATACCCATATGATGATTCTGGAAACCAAGCGAAATTGGTCCCAAAACCCATTCCTAAAAACTAGGATTAAATTTGGAAATTTTTATAAAATCAATTTAACCAAAGGTTTTGAAACTCAATAATAAAAATCACATCAAAAAATAAGTTGAAATTATACTCAAAATTATAATTCACTTAAAACATATGTTCAAGAGAAAAATCTTTAATACTCGGGTCTAAAACCTCAGCTCTAATCTAAAATATTTCTTGAAAATATCTTACACATTCTTATTCTTAGGGAAATTCAAATATGAAACTTCATCAAAAAATGAGTATAAATAGACCTTAAAATCCTCAATTTATTAAACTTGAAAACCCCAAAATTCTCATGCATATCAGATCATATCATTATCATATATTACTAAAAGTGGGAACCTCCAAATCCAAAGTTGAATTGCCATTTTATCCTTATACTCACTAATTAGTTTTAAAATATTAGTTCATATCATATTATTATATTATACTTATTGGAATTAATAACACAATAAGGACCAAATTCATCTTTGCAAGTGCAAATTATCGTCATTATTTTAAAAAGGTAAACATGCATTGGAATATTCTGGAAAAAAAACATGCATTGGAATAAATTAAATAAAAAAAATAGAGCAATAGTGATTTGGCCTTTTAAGTTACCTATTTTTATTATGCTCTTTAAAAAAAACTCAAAGGTTAGGTTAAAGAAACTAAAAGGTCATCTATTGGATTACTTAATTTGTAACGTGCTTTATCTTCCATTAGCAGAATCTTCATTTTTCTATTTTATATATTCTCCTTTCTCAGGTAATCATGCTATCTCCATTTTTTTAATATGAGTTTATTATGCTCAATGTTTTGTTTATCTTTATTTGAACACATTTAAATTATTGAACATGTTAATACATTTTGCTAAACTTGATTTTTTTTAATGCAAATCGATACAATTAAGAAATGGTGCTAATATTTTATAGTGGTGATGCAGTAACTGAAGCAATGTAAATTAAATTGTTTCCAGTGGTATCAATTTTCAGGTAATAAATCATTGTTCCTTACATGCAATAATTTTTCTATGCAAGTTGATATATTCTCAATAAAATTGTGCTTTGATTTGTCAACAAAATTATTTTATAGAAGTTGAGATGTCACAATAATTAGATTCTCTCCAAAAACAAAAAGGTATTTGGCACAAGGACAAGAAGACTTCTATCTTTCTCATTACATTCATAACAATCAATGGAATATCCTACAAGAAAAAAAGAGAATGTGAATCTAACTCACTAACAAAAAAATAAATGAAGATGATCATATACAATAGCATTTTATAAGTTGATGAATCATTGTAACTTCATTATTCTTTTAATTTACAAGGAAATAAATTATTGATAAAATTTACGAAATGTACGTATATATACCTTTTGGTTGGTTACAATGTAATTGAAAGTTGTACGTACTAATTTAATTTTAATTTTCATACAAAATTATCAGTTAGTGAGATAATAATTTATTACATGCATCTTATATATATATATATATATGTTTGAGAGTGTAAGCTTTCTTTAAATTAAAATATCATGTCATTAACATCAAGTTCTAAGCTTCTGATTTCAAATTATTTGGGCTTTTTTTTGGTATGTTTTGATTTCTATATTATAGCTCAAAGAAAATACTGAAAATGTACCATCTAAACATTTTATAATATAATTTTTTAATAAAATATTTGGAAAAATGTGCACGAAGTTATAAATTAAACATCTATTAATCAAAATGTTATAAAGTCTTTTCACCTCCTAGATTTGTTAAAAGCTAAAGTTTAAAGAGGAAAGAGTACTCCTATAAAAATTATACGTTGATTTAAGAAGTAATACATTAATTAGTTATTAATTTAATTAAAATGTCATTAATAAATTTATGAAGAAATTAGATAGAAAAGTCAATTTAAAGGAAACTAGATTTTAAATACTTTTTCTTTTTCTGTGACATTAAATCTTTCAACTTTCTATTACTTGTGATGAAATAATAGAAGTTACTATCTTAATTATGCAAATTATTAATAATCAATATATATATATATATAAATGAGGACCATAGAGAAGGTAATGTGGCACCTCTCTATTGCCTCCATTCCTTTTTTTTCTTTTTTATCTCTTTTTTGACATTTTTTCTTTTTTCTTTTTATGAAATAATTTGTTTATTAAATAAAAAAATTCAAGTATATTTATTATTTTAATTATATATAATGAGTTACAAAAAACCTCCATCTATTGATATTCTCACTTAAATAGCATGTCTTTTCAATTCCTTCTAACTATTTTTATAGTTTATCCAATCTATAAATACCTATCATTTATAGAGATGTTAAATGTTCATTTTCATTTTTTCATTCTTTCTTTTTAGTAGTATAGATTTTTAATTTTCTTTTCTTTGTCTTTTTATTCATCAATCATGTACATAATAAAAAGAAGACATAAAAAAATGATATCACAATATGACCTTCACTTTGATGAAATCATAGATATATTCTTCAAATATTCATCACATTATTTGGTATAAGTTTAACAAAATGAAGAAGGAAACATAATTATCTTGGAGATTCCAGAAGATAGAGTCATAGTAGTATAAAAGTTTGAATGATTTCCAAACATTTTGAAAACTCATTGTTGTATTATTTTGATTCCAATTAATATTATTCTATTCTCTTTTATTTTATTTCTTTGATTTGAACAAAAAAATAAATATTCTATTAATTATTGTTGTCGTTGAAGATGAAAAGATGCACATTTTTTTATTATTTATATATACGTCAATTTATAGCTAATTAATATTTTAAATTTTGCCATGATTGAATTAAAAGTATACTACCTATGATATATTTCTTTTTATATCTACTAGATATTGTTGCCCCTTATAATATATGATGTGGTCTATCATATTCGTAATCAATCACAAAATAAATGAATAAATCTTATTTTTAATATTAAATTTTTCCATTTGTTTCTTCTTCTTTTTTTGTCTTTTTTTTTTAAAAAAAACATCTTTTCATAAAATATTTTTTATTAATTATAAAATTCAATCATATTTAATATTGTAATCATATGAAATGAGTTACAAAAAAAACTCATATATTGATATTCTCTACTTAAATAACATGTCTTTTCGATTCTCTTTTAACCATTTTTATGACTTATTTGATCTATAAATACCAATCATCTATGGAGATGTTGCATGTTCATTTCCATTTTTTCATTCTATCTTCTTAGTAGTATAATCTTTTAATTTTATTTTCTTCATCGTTTTCTTCATCAATCATGTAGTTAAGTAATCAAAAAAGAAGATATAGAAAAGATGATGTCACGATAAGATCTTCACTTTGATGAACGATCATTGGTATATTCTTGAAAGATTCATCACGTTATTTGATACAAGTTCAACAAAATGAAGAAAGAAACTTAATTATCTTGGAGATTCATGCATAGAGAGTTGCAGTAGCATAAAAGTTCAACTGATTTTCAAACATTTTGAAGATTCATTGTAGTACTATTTTGATTTCAGTTAATATTATTTCGTTCTCTTTTATATCATTTCTTCATTTTTGAACAAAAAAATGATTATTCCAGTCATTTTTCTTGTTGTTGAAGATGAAAAAAATGATTATTCCATATATATATATATAAAAAAATTAATAGTTTAGATTTTTCCATGGTTGAATTAAAGGTATATTATCTATGGTACACTTTTTTAATATCTACTGAATATTTTCGCCCCTAAAAATATATGATATGGTCTATTATATATGTAATCAATCAAAAAATAAATGAATACATATTTTTTTTAGTATTGAATATTTTTAATGATATATTCTAATTGAGCACACCCGGTATCAATTTGTATGAATACACTACATTGTTGTTATTTTAATTAAACATATAAAGTTTGTATTGTTTTAAGTTAGTAATGAAACCATATGAGATATATGTAAATTTGTTACTAATAAAATTAATTTCGATTAGAGAACTTTTTTTATTGTAATTTGTTATTAATAACATTTTAAGTTTCTTACCTTTTTATTATCTCCTATTAAATAGATAAGAGAGAAACTAATCTTACAAACATAATTGGAACTTTGGATTTATCATTCCCTAAAATTAATCTCATTAATTTTCCCTTCTTAAACTAAGAAATATGTATCTCTTTATCTTCATAACTTATATTTCTATAATCTCTAACTCCTCATAACTCTCAAATTTTAAATGTGTAAACTTATGATAATGTATTGTGTTTCTCAATGAATATCTAAATAAATGTGTATTGTAAGACAATCTTTTTATAAGCAAATTTTATTGTATTCTAATTCATATTTTATGTACTCATGATAGAAGAAAATCTTATGAATTATGTATATTGATTTTTTCTTGCTTTTTACTTAGTAATGTTCAAAAGATCAATTCTTGACCACAGAATCTGAATCTTAGTCTCTAAATTTATATTTCCATAATTTTTATAACTCCTCATAACTCTAAAATTTTAAATGTGTAAACTTATGATAATTTATTGTGTTTCTTAATAAATATCTATATAAATGTGTATTGTAAGACAACCCGCGCGCGCGTGCGTGCGTGCGTGCGTGTGTGTCATATATATATATATATATATATGAACTATGATAGAAGATATTTAATTTATTTGCCAGAATAAAAAATAACAATTGAAAAAAATAGTATAATTTGATGAATCATATTTTTGTTATTTTATTTATTGTTTTTTTAATCTCACTTTAGTTTATCTATTCTTTATTTCACGTTTTATTAGAAGTAATTGAAAAACAAAATATAATTAATGAAAACATTAATCTCATAATTGAAGATTTTGTAAAATTTTTAGTCAAAATTGTTCTCTTTTTGCTTTGGTTTACTTATATATTAATTCCGCTCCATGCAAATATTTTGTAATATTAAATACTTGTATTTGATATACGATTAAAATCATATTTTGTAACTCTTTTGAAGTATAATTTAATATAGATCAAAATAAATAAAATAGTGAATATAAATATTTAATATACATTTTACGAAATTTAAAAATAGGACAAACATATATGTCAAAAAAAATTATTCATGCATTTGATAAATTAATTTATTTTTGTTAAATATGTATCTTTTGAAAATTTAAAATAAAAGATGAATACAAATGGCTAAGTAAGTTGATTTGATTTTTAATATATTTTTTAAAAATAAAACACAAAATTTTGTACATAAAAACTTTTCATATGAGTATGACTAAGTAAACACAAAATTATGATTAAAATTTTAAATTATTTTAATATACTAAGTAATGATTATATATCTTAGAGCGTTCATGTATTAATTTTATATAGAAAGAGGTGCAATCATTGATTTGAGAATGCAAGAAGTATATTTGAAATGAAACATATTTATCATGGTATTCAATTTAATTAACTTTTGAATTTTATTATTCTATACACATAATATGTGAAGATGTTTATTATCTGTCAAATATTTTTACGTAGTTTGTATGAATCTTTTATCTTTATATTTCATATAAAAGATATAGATTAAAATATAGTAAACGGGTTAATAATATTTTTAAAAAAACATATTCTCATTCGAGGTTGAATACATTGAAACTTAATAATAGCGTAACATTTTGGATAACATTCTTAAAAAACAATTTTGACAAATGATAACAATTATCTTTGATATAGGTGCAACTAAAGAATCTAAAATACCAATAGATGTGATTCATGCAAAAATTATACAAATTCAAATTGTATATTTGAAAAAGAAACAAAAACGATTGAAAAACGAAATATTCAAAGGAGTTTATCATATCAATATGAAAAAGTATAATAAGACGTGTACATGTATTTTATTAGTATTTTTCAGTTATTTATAATATATCTTATATACTCAAGAAAAAAAGTACATCGGAGTATATGTTGTAATATAAAGATTCAAACTCATTGATATTCCAATAAAATGTAAAAAGTGACATATTAACTACATGTCCAAACAAAAAAATTACTAAGAAAATATATATTGACATTTGACATATTGATTAATAATGTACTATCCCTCATTTAATAGATTATAGATGTTAAATTTATTGAATTTCATTTCAATCATCATCTCAAAACAATCTTCATAATTAATATATAAGTAAAAAAAAATAAAGTGATAATATTACGTTTGAAAATAAAGAGAGCTATATAATTGATTGAAAAAAGTAATCATTTAATATTTATTTTAAAGACCGCGCGAAACGCGGCCAAATTCCCTAGTTACTAATATTATAAAAACATAAACTAATACGTGTCAACTCAAAAGTCCATTTTTGTGCCACGTACGTACCTGTGCACGCAAACACTATATTTTCCTTCTCTTTTCTTCTAATTCTTCATAAGCCTCAAAAAATTCAAAAACTCCTAAAGAAAAAAATAAAAGATGAATCCAATTAATATTTCCCCTAAAATCTTCTCACAATTATCTTCACTTACTAATCTCCATAAGCTCTCACAAATTCGTATTGCTTCAACTCAATTAATAATTTACCACCGTGGAGCCCGTAAATATTCCTCCGACGATCATCCACTGAAAAAGCCACCGCCGGAATTTCCTGCGGCTCCGCAACCAGACAAGCCTTCGGAGTCGTCCGAAGCACCCAGCGCTCCGGACTTCAATGATGACCTGACTCCGCAGTGCCGGGGCGGCCCGTATGGTTCCGGGGCAGCTATACCTCAGCAAAGTTCCAAGTCAAAAGTGCGACAGCCGCATGGTGCTAAAGTGAAAACACCTGTTCCGCCGGATTCCGATGATATCGTTTCTTCTTAATTGTGAAATCCGATGTGGCGGTTTAATATATCTGAAGTTAATTAAAGCGCTTAATTTCGTAATAAGATAGTTATAGTAGTTCTGAAAATTAGGGAGTATTTAATATAATATATATTTACTGATTTGGTTATTATTAATTTGAATAGATTTTTATCTAAATCGAATACATCCTTGTAACGACCCAAAAGCTCCTCTTTAGAATTTTGAATATTTATTTAACCTAAATTAATTAATCGATAGTTTATGGGCTAAAGTGATAATTTATTTAAGATCCTATACCATTTAGACTATATTTAACAAAATATATGGGTAAAATCTATCACTTTTAGTACATAATTAATTAATTTAAAAAAAGAAGAGTCAGAAAATACAAACGAAAAAGGGAGAGGAATAACGTAACCTAGCGCAGCATTGATCAAAAAGGAAAAACAAAAAGAAAGCAATTTGCAGAATTCCCGTCAGCCATCTTCAATTCTTGGTAGGCATGCATTAATTACTTTATGCTACTTTGTATAAAATATAGAAAATGTTTAACTGTTGGATATATATATATAGAATTGGAAGGAGTATATTGATTGAAAATTTTAGGAGAGGAACTGATACTTAAACTATGCCTAATTTAAATGCTTGTGCAAATATTTCCATTAAATGGTTATATATATATATATATATGATATGATATTATAATGGAATGGAAGGAAAAGAGATTTGGAATAAGAAATGGGCAGTGTTATACGTATTGGAGTTGGGTATGAATATGGCTGATTTCTATGGTCTAATCATCGTCCAATGATGGCCTAATCATTGGACAATGATGGCCTAATCATTGGAAAATGATCCTTGGGAAATTTAAGTGAGGAATAGCGATAATTAATTAGGTACTGCTGCACGAATATTTTATCCCTGAGCTTTCTTTTAAAATTAATATATATATATGGTATCACATTATTATTAAAGTTATGAATTAGTGATAGAAGTAATCAAATATTAGGTTAAAATGTTATATGAATATCATTAAATTTATGGTATTGGGGAATTACGCTTTAACCTTAGACTTGAAATTTGGAAATATGAGAATTTATAAGTTAACTTAATTATAAAGTTGGATAAGCTTTTCGGTCTAAGCTAAACCTATATAACGTAAGTGTTGTTAGTGTCGGAATCTGATTCCAACTATATACTTGAATAGATTGCATTGGTTTGGAAGCTCAACGAAAGGGGAAAACACAAGTCCCGGAGTGATTGTTCGTTGATTTGAGGCAAGTGGATTTCTAAACTCTTGTTAAGCGTATGAAATGCGTGTATCTTCTTGTGTGAAGTTGAGAATTTGGAGACTTGTTGCTTATTTGTTGGTGTTTTATTCCTTGTTGTAAATTACGCTTTGGTATCAAAATGGTTATCTCCTCATTTTTCATTTGAGCATGTCATTTGCATTGTATCTGAGACATGGTTGTGGTAAGAGGATGTACCATTTCGAGGGTCGTATCGCGCGCCGCAATGTATATCATATATCGAGGGATGTATCGTGCGCCGTGAAAGTTACTATTATCGAGGGTCGTGTCGTGTGCCGCGACAGATGCATGGACAGATATGTCCCCCATGGGTCCCGGACTAGGAGACAGCGGGTGTGTATCGTTAAGAAAGACATGCATCACTATATTTGACATTGTATCTCATGGCATTGCACATTTGTTATTGATGAACTTGAACACGTGTTTTGCTGATCTTGTGAGTGTTTTTCTATGAAGCTTGTGACAGTTGAATATTGAGTTGTTATTGAGAATGTGTAAACTGATAGAGTGTGGTTATTGAGTTGTGTATTTGGTAAACTGTAAATTGTTAGGCTGTAGCGTGGAGGTCTAGATAGGGTGTAAAAAGTACCCGTATTTTTGTTCACTTAACTTGTGTTTAGAGGTTTGCTTGTTGGGTACCGTGTGGTTTGGTACTCACTCCTTGCTTCTACAAATTTTTGTAGGTTACGGGCCCGAATTTTTGTGATACCTTCCATTCTCTTCGTTTCTGAGGCATCTTGTAGAGGATTGTGAGGTAGCTGCTTGTCATCTCAGCGAACTTTCCTACTCCAGTTTATGACTTTGTTTTTACTTGAAAGTCAACTTCATTTAGAATTCTATTTTGTTTCAATTCTAATATTTACATTAGAGGTTTGTGCACGTGACAACCTGGTTTTGGGGATTGAATTAATATGACTTGGGTTTTTTTTATAGAAATTGTTGTTCGATTGTCATTTACTTCCGCACTTTGTTAGATATTGGGTTTTAAGCTGACTTGTCTTGGTGGGATAAGACGAGTGCCATCACACCCATTTCGGGTCGTGACAAAATGGTATCAGAGTCCCAGGTTCATAGGTCTCACGTGTAAACAAGCCGAGTCTACGTAGAGTCTCAAGGATCAGTACGGAGACGTCTGTACTCATCTCTAAGATGCTATAAAGATTACTAGAAAACTTCCTTTTGTTCATTCTTTCTCATCGTGCGTAGTTACCTTCGTTAGTACTGAGTTGTTGTATACTCATTTGACAGATGACAAGGACTAGAACTAATGTTAGTGGTGGTAGAGGGGAGGCACTTCCCGAGGCAGTTGTTGAGGCCCCAGCTAGGGGTAGGGGTAGATCTCGAGCTAGAGGTCGTGTTAGTAGTATGACAGTAGCCAGAGGTCGTGGACGTGGAGCAGCACCAGTGAGAGGTCGTTCTAGAGAGGTCTCTACAGAACCTCAGATTGATGGCAGAGAAGACCAGGTTCCTTCAGATCCTGTAGTCACACCTTTGCTTCAAGATAC
Source organism: Solanum lycopersicum (assembly GCF_036512215.1). Lineage (NCBI taxonomy): Eukaryota > Viridiplantae > Streptophyta > Magnoliopsida > Solanales > Solanaceae > Solanum > Solanum lycopersicum. The sequence continues at coordinate 26,551,251 of NC_090800.1, forward strand.
ACTATTGAGGGTGTTAAGTGTGCTAGAGGGCTTTTCTCAGGGTGGTGGTGCGACTACCACACCACATGACTCTCGTACTAGAGAAGGGGCTCAGACCCAAGAGCAGCAACAAGGTCCAGCTGTTTAGGATGCGGTGGGGCAACTACCAGTAGATCCCGCAGTTCAGAATGATGTTGCACCAGCAGTTGGGGGTCAAATTGCACCGGTGGTTGTTCTGACAGAGGATGAGCAGCGTAGGTGTGAGAGATTTCGAAAGATGGACCCACCTTAGTTTCAGGGTGGGAAGAGCGAGGATGCTCATGAGTTTCTAACTACCTATCGAGAGTTATTAGAGGTGGCTGGATTAGCTGAGTCACATGGGGTTCGATATGCTACACTCCAGCTTCGTGGGCCAGCGAGAGACTGGTGGAGGACTTATTCAGGGAGTTTGCCAGTTGGATCTCCTTCAGTGACTTGGGAGCAGTTTGCTAGTGCATTCCAAGCTCGTTTTATACCATGGAGCGTGAGAGAGGAGAGTCTCTTGAGGTTTGAGAGTCTGAGACAGAATGGTTTATTGGTTACAGAGTATGAGGTGCATTTTTGCCAGTTGTCTAGGCATGCGTTGGCCATTATTCCAAATGAGACAGAGAGGATCCACAGGTTTGTGAGGGCATTGACTTTCTCTATTAGGTCAGCTGTGTTTCGGACAACTAGGGAGGGGGCTTCTTTCCAGTCCATTGTGAGCGCCACCAAAGAGGCGGAATTGATGGAGAGAGAGGAGTTTGGGGACCCTAAAAGGGCCCGTATATCAGGCCAGTTTCATGGTGCCTCATTTGGGGGTAGGGTATCACAGAGAGTGAGTGGTTCTTTTCAGCAGCGGGGACCTATTCATGCATCTATGCCGACATTTGAGGGTGGCCAGACATCTAGGGGTTCTTATGGACCAATTCAGGGCTCGTACGGTTCACAGCAGCGATCTACAGGGCGAGGCAATTATAGTGGGTTTTCAGGGTCCACACAATAGTTCCCAGGTCAGAGATTTTGTTTTACTTGTGGAGATCCCGATCATCTAATACAGCAGTGTACTTCACAAAGGGGTCGTGGTGGGCCTCGACCTAATTCTTCATTCCAGACTAGACCACCAGCACCACAAGGTTGAGGTCGTGGCAGAGGTCAGTCAGGTAGAGGTGATAGAGTTTCTAGTAGTGGTGTTGCAGCTCAGCAGAGTGGGGGTAGAGGTACCACCCAGGATGGAGGTGGACGAGGAGGCCACTGCTATGCTTTCCCTGGGAGACCTGAAGTGGAGACCTCCGATGCTGTTATTACAGGTATCATCCCAGTATGCCATCGACCTGCGTCTGTGTTGTTTGATCCAGGTTCTACATTCTCTTATGTGTCGACATATTTTGCTGCTAAATTTGATATGATATGTGATAGCATGACTGTACCTATTCGTGTTTCTACACCTGTGGGTAAGCCCTTAGTGGTGGATCGAGTATATCGATCCTGTCTTATTTCATTGGCTGGGTATGACACTTGGGTAGACTTAATCATTCTGGGGATGGTAGACTTTGATGTAATCTAGGGTATGGTTTGACTTTCTCCTTATCATGTTGTCCTTGATTGTAATGCTAAGACTGTGACTTTAGCAATGCCTTGTATTCCGAGGGTTGAGTGGAAGAGTGCTAGTGGTTCTTATCCTAGCAAGGTCATCTCTTTTATCTATGCTTAGAAATTGGTGGAGAGGGGGTGTTTGTCTTACTTAGCGTTTATTCGGGATACTAGCGTTTCTCGATGTATTTCCTTCTGATCTTCCAGGTGTTCCTCCCGATAGGGATATCGATTTTGCTATTGATTTGGAGCCGGGCACTAAGCCTATTTCTATACCTCCATATCGTATGGCCCCAGCAGAGTTGAAAGAATTGAAGGATCAGTTGCAAGATTTATTGAGTAAGGGTTTTATTCGCCCTAGTGTATCACCTTGGGGTGCCCCTGTATTGTTTGTGAATAAGAAGGATAAGACTATGAGAATGTGTATTGATTACAGACAGTTGAACAAGGTAACAGTTAAGAATAAGTATCCTCTTCCACGTATTGATGACTTATTTGATCAGTTACAGGGAGCATCATTGTTCTCTAAGATTGATTTGAGGTCTGGGTATCATCAGTTGAAGATTAGGGCATCAGATATCCCTAAGACAGCTTTTCGGACCCGGTTTGGGCATTATAAGTTTCTAGTGATATCCTTCGGATTGACTAATGCCCCTGCATCATTCATGGAGTTGATGAATGGGGTGTTTAGACCATACCTTGATTCTTTTGTGATTGTTTTCATCGATGACATCTTGGTTTACTCTAAGACCGAGGAGACCATGTCCGACACCTGAGGATTGTACTTCAGAGGTTGAGAGAAGAGAAGTTGTATGCCAAGTTCTCAAAGTGTGAGTTCTGGCTTACTTCTGTGACATTCTTGGGACACGTGGTGTCCAAGAAGGGTATTAGAGTAGATCCAGCCAAAATTGAGGCAGTTAGAGGCTGGACGCGACCTACTTCACCTACTGAGATTAGGAGTTTTGTGGGATTGGCAGGCTATTATCGACGATTTGTTCAGAGTTTCTCTACTATTGCAGCTCCATTGACTAGATTGACTCGACAGGATGTGGGTTTTCAGTGGTCTGATGAGTGTGAGGAGAGCTTTCAAAAGCTCAAGACTTTGTTGACTTCTGCTCCTGTGTTGACTCTACCTGAGGAAGGTGTAGACTTTACTGTGTAATGTGATGCTTCAAGAGTTGGTTTGGGTGGTGTGTTGATGCAGAAGGGGAAAGTGATTGCTTATGCTTCTAGGCAATTGAAGTCCCATGAGAAGAACTACCCTACTCATGATCTGGAGTTAGCGGATGTGGTATTTGTACTTAAGTTATGGCGTCATTATTTGTATGGAGTGCATTGTGAGATCTTCACTGATCATCGAAGTCTTTAGTATATCTTTAGCCAGGATTTGAACTTGAGGCAACGGAGATGGCTTGAGTTGCTGAAGGACTATGATGTGACCATTCTGTATCATCCAGGAAAGGCCAATGTTATGGCCGATGCTTTGAGTAGGAAGACTCCTAGCATGGGGAGTCTTGCAGCGCTTAGTATTGAGAAGAGACCATTGGCTAGAGATGTGCAGATATTAGCTAACAGTCTTGTCCGCTTGCAGATTTCAGAAGAGAGTGATGAGATGATTGCTTTTATTGAGGCTCGATCTTCTTTAGTCGAGCAAATCCGTGCACACCAATTTGAAGATGAAAAATTATGTCTCATTCGAGACAAAGTATTGAGAGGGGAAGCTAAGGAGGCTGTCCTTGATTCTGATGGTGTCTTGCAGATCAGAGGCAGAATTTGTGTGCCCAGGACAGGCGATTTGATTAGATTGATTCTTGAGGAGGCCCATTGTACTCGATATTCCATCCATCCGGGAGCAGCGAAGATGTATCATGATCTGAGTCAGCATTACTGGTGGTGTGGGATGAAGAGAGATATTTCAGACTTTGTTTCGAGGTGTTTGACTTGTCAGCAGGTCATGTGTGAGCACCAGCGGCCCGGGGGTGTATCTCAGAGGATGCCTATTCCTACTTGGAAGTGGGAGCGGATTACTATGGACTTTGTTGTGGGTTTGCCTACCACAGTGGGTGGTTATGACTCTATTCGGGTTGTTGTTGATAGGCTGACCAAGTCTACCCACTTCATCCCGGTTCGGGTAAAGTATATAGCAGAAAAGTTAGCTGAACTATATATCAGTCAGATTGTGCGACTACATGGAGTTCCTGTTTCTATCATATCAGATCGAGGTTCACTATTTACTTCTCACTTCTAGAAGGCATTACAACATGGTCTGGGTACTCAGTTAGATATGAGTACGACATTTCACCCTCAGACAGATGGTCAATCTGAGCGGACCATTTAGGTATTGGAAGATATGCTTCGAGCGTGTGTGATCGATTTTGGTGCAAAATGGGATCGACATTTACCCTTAGCGGAGTTCGCCTATAATAACAGTTATCACTCTAGTATCCAAATGGCCCATTTGAGGCATTGTATGGTAGAAGGTGTAGATCTCCTATTGGTTGGTTTGATTCGGCGGAGATGGACTCTTTGGATATAGACTTGCTTAGAGATGCTATGGAACAAGTCCGTATGATTCAGTATAGACTGTTGACAGCCCATAGTCGACAGAAGAGTTATGCAGACCAGAGAGTTAGATCCTTAGTGTTTATGAAGGGTGATCATGTTTGGCTCCTAGTATCACCCATGAAGGGTGTGATGAGGTTTGGAAAGAAGGACAAGCTTAGCCTTAGGTTCATTGGACCTTTTGAGATTTTGAGCCGAGTGGGAGAGGTGGCCTATAAATTGGCCTTGCCACCTAGTTTGTCGGCAGTTCATCTTGTTTTCCATGGCTCTATGCTTCGACAGTATATTTTGAGTTAATATCATGTGATTTCACTCGATCCTGTGGAGCTGGGTCCAGACTTGACATATAAGGAGGAGCGTATAGCTATATTGGATAGGCAAATCCGAAAGTTTAGGACCAAGGAGCTTGTTTCAGTGAAGGTGCAATGGAAGCACCGTTCAGTAAGAGAAGCAACTTGGAGACAGAGTCTGACATGCGTGCCAGATATCCTCAACTTTTTGAAGCTTCAGGTAATTACTTTTACTCTATGTTCGAGGACGGACATGATTTTTAGTGGTGGATAATGTAATGACCCAAAAGCTCCTCTTTAGAATTTTGAATATTTATTTAACTTAAGTTAATTAATCGATAGTTTATGGGCTAAAGTGATAATTTATTTAAGACCCTATATCATTTAGACTATATTTAATAAAATATGTGGGTAAAACCTATAACTTTTAGTACATAATTAATTTTAAAAAAAAGAGTCAGAAAACATAAACGAAAAAGGGAGAGGAATAACGTAACCTAGCGCAGCATCGATCAAAGAGGAAAAACAAAAACAAAGCTATTTGCAGAATTCCAGTCGGCCATCTTCAATTCTTGGTAGGCATGCATTAATTACTTTATGCTATTTTATATAAAATATAGAAAATGTTTAACTGTTGGATGTATATATAGAATTGGAAGGAGTATATTAGTTGGAAGTTTTAGGGGAGGAACTGATACTTAAACTATGCCTAATTTAAATGCTTTTGTGCAAATGTTTTCATTAAATGGCTATATATATATATATATATATATATATATATCTATATATATATATATGATATGATATTATTATGGAATGGAAGGAAAAGGGATTTGGAATAAGAAATGGGCAGTGTTATACGTATTGGAGTTGGGTATGAATATGGCTGATTTCTATGGTCTAATCATTGTCAAATGATGGCCTAATTATTGGACAATGATGGCCTAATCATTGGACAATAATCCTTGGAAAATTTAAGTGAGGAATAGCGATAGTTTATTAGGTACTGCTGCACGAATATTTTATCCCTGAGCTTTCTTTTAAAATTAATATATATATATATATATATATATATATATATATATATATGGTATCACATTATTATTAAAGTTATGAATTAGTGATAGAAGTAATCAAATATTGGGTTAAAATGTTATATGAATATTATTAAATTTATGGTATTGGGGAATTATGCTTTAACCTTAGACTTGAAATTTGGAAATATGAGAATTTATATGTTAACTTAATTATAAAGTTGGATAAGCTTTTCGGTCTAAGCTAAACCTATATAACGTAAGTGTTGTTAGTGTCGGAATCTGATTCCAACTATATACTTGAATAGATGTCATTGGTTTGGAAGCTCAACGAAAGGGGAAAACACAAGTCCCGGAGTGATTGTTCGTTGATTTGAGGCAAGTGGATTTCTAAACTCTTGTTAAGCGTATGAAATTCGTGTATCTTCTTGTGTGAAGTTGAGAATGATTTGGAGACTTGTTGCTTATTTGTTGGTGTTGTATTCCTTGTTGTAAATTACGCTTTGGTATCAAAATTGTTATCTCCTCATTTTTCATTTGAGCATGTCATTTGCATTGTATCTGAGACATGGTTGTGGTAAGAGGATGTACCATTTCGAGGGTCGTATCGTGCGCTGCGATGGATATCATATTTCGTGAATGGAAGCAAGGAGTGAGTACCAAACCATGCGGTACCCAACAAGCAAACCTCTAAACACAAGTTAGGTGAACAAAAATACGGGTACTTCTTATACCCTATCTAGACCTCCACGCTACAGCCTAACAGTTTACAGTTTACCAAACACACAACTCAATAACCACACTCTATTAGTTTACAAATTCTCAATAACAACTCAATATTCAACAGTCACAAGCTTCACAGAAAGACACTCACAAGATCACCAAAACACGTGTTCAAGTTCATCAATAACAAATGTGCAATGCCATGAGATGCAATGTCAAATATAGTGATGCATGTCTTTCTTAACGATACACACCCGCTGTCTCTCAGTACGGGACCCATGGGGGACATATCTGTCCATGCATATGTCGCGGCGCACGACACGACCCTCGATAATAGTAACCTTCGCGGCGCGCGATACGTCCCTCGAAATATGATATCCATCGCAGCGCACGATACGACCCTCGAAATGGTACATCCTCTTACCACAACCATGTCTCAGATACAATGCAAATGACATGCTCAAATGAAAAATGAGGAGATAACAATTTTGATACCAAAGCGTAATTTACAACAAGGAATACAACACCAACAAATAAGCAACAAGTCTCCAAATCATTCTCAACTTCACACAAGAAGATACACGAATTTCATACGCTTAACAAGAGTTTAGAAATCCACTTGCCTCAAATCAACGAACAATCACTCCGGGACTTGTGTTTTCCCCTTTCGTTGAGCTTCCAAACCAATGCAATCTATTCAAGTATATAGTTGGAATCAGATTCCGACACTAACAACACTTACGTTATATAGGTTTAGCTTAGACCGAAAAGCTTATCCAACTTTATAATTAAGTTAACATATAAATTCTCATATTTCCAAATTTCAAGTCTAAGGTTAAAGCATAATTCCCCAATACCATAAATTTAATGATATTCATATAACATTTTAACCCAATATTTGATTACTTCTATCACTAATTCATAACTTTAATAATAATGTGATACCATATATATATATATATATATATATATATATTAATTTTAAAAGAAAGCTCAGGGATAAAATATTCGTGCAGCAGTACCTAATAAACTATCGCTATTCCTCACTTAAATTTTCCAAGGATTATTGTCCGATGATTAGGCCATCATTGTCCCATAATTAGGCCATCATTGGACAATGATTAGACCATAGAAATCAGCCATATTCATACCCAACTCCAATACGTATAACACTGCCCATTTCTTATTCCAAATCCCTTTTCCTTCCATTCCATTATAATATCATATCATATATATATATATAGAGATATATATATATATATATATATAGCCATTTAATGAAAACATTTGCACAAAAGCATTTAAATTAGGCATAGTTTAAGTATCAGTTCCTCCCCTAAAACTTCCAACTAATATACTCCTTCCAATTCTCTTACTTGGTTTACTAATCCTAAGAATGATTGTAATTTCTTTGTTGTATCTATATTTTCATCAATAGTAATTATTTTTTGTACTATATGAGTTTGCATTTTTATTCCATTTTTATCTATTTGTATTCCTAGAAATTCTATCTGTGGTTTCATAATTTCTGCTTTACTCTTACTTAAACTTATACCTGAATGTTTAATTATATATATAAATTTTTCTAATAATCTTATATGTTCATCTTGTGTTTTAGAATATAGTAATATATCATCTATATATACAACACAATTTTCTAACTGGTTAAAACAATTATCCATAAAATGTTGGTATCTACCTAGTGCATTTTTATATCCAAATGATAATACATTCCATTCGTAGAATCCTTGCGGTACTGTAAATGCTGTTAATTGTTTAGATTCTTCTTCTAATTTTAGATGGTAAAATCCTGATTTACAGTCAAATTTACTAAAATAATTATATCCTTGTATTTGTCTTATTTTTAATATTTTGTTTGGTATTGGATAATTATATGTTTTAGTTTTGACATTTAAATTTCTATAGTCTATAACCATTCTACTTTTGCCTCTTTTTTTTTCACTGTGTTTTATAACTATAAATGCTGGGCTTGTATGTTTACTATTACTTTCTTGTATATAATTTTTTTCTAGTAATTCATTTATATGTATTTTAAATTCTTGCAAATCATCAAAGTTGTATTTTAATGGTTTTTGTGTTATTATACTATTTTCATCTATTAATTCAATTTTTATTTTTGTTTTATATTTTTTCCATCCTTGTAATGGATCTTCATTATATAATTGTTCTAGTTGTTCATTAATTATTTTAACTTTGTCTATTGTAAATATAATGATTTCTAATTGTGATATTTGTTTTTCATTTATATTTTCCATTTTCTGGTTTATTTTTTCACTACCTTTAATCCATTCTATAGATTTTTGTTGTTTATTTTTTTACTCTTTTTGTTCCTATTTTATAGCCACACGGCGTAGTTGTTACGACCTGTTTAGTCGTTTTGAGCAGCAGATTTTATTTCTAGAAAAACTGGCTGAGACGACAGATCCCACGACGGACCGTCATGGGCACGACGGACCGTCGAGGGGGTCTCGTTTCAAAACACTTAGAATTCTGAAATTTGGGTACTGAAATCGACTCTCAGGACTTCGTGACGAAGTGGCAGGACGGACAGTTATAGGCATGACGGGCCATCACAAACTTTTTAATAAATCGAGTCTCTGAACCTTGTGACGAAAGCAGCAGGACGGACCGACGCAGGCACGACGGGCCGTCACAGTCTGCATAACCCTGATTGGGTCGGATTTCTGTTTAATATTTTAAAGGGCATTTTGGACTATTCCTGCTTATAATTATAAAGTTAGTGGTTGAATATTAATAATCCAATTTCTTGATGGTTAAAGGAGATAACCTTAAATTAATTAGTGGGTTACTTTTGTCATCTTTTATACTTAATTATATGCTAATTAGGGTAAAAGAAAAAGGGTTTGAATAAGAAAAATAGAAAGAAAAGAGAGAGAAAGGGAGAAACGATCGATTGAGAGAGGAACAAGAAGAAAGCAAAGATTTTAAGGATTATCTTGCTTGATCACAATTTTTCGGTGGAGGTAGGTTATGGTTTTTATGCTATTCGTAGTAAACTCTTAATAGCGAATGATATGTATTGAGTAGTGTTGTGAACCCTTCTATATGCTTAATTGTATGCTTGCATGGATGTGATGATATAATTGTGATGAAATAAGCATGATGAACCTATTGAATCCTAAATCTTGAAAACCTCTTGTTAATGATGATGCCTTGGTATAAAAGAAGGCTTGATGAACTAAAAGAATGAGGTTAGGGGATCGGGTGTCACGAACTAACACGTAGTAATAGGGGGATCGGGTGTTACGAACTGACACGTAGTAATAGGGGGATCGGGTGTCACGAACCGACACGTAGTAATAGTGGGATCGAGTGTCACGAACCGACACGTAGTAATAGGGGGATCGGGTGTCACGAACCAACACGTAGTATTAGGGGGATCGGGTGTCATGAACCGACACGTAGTATTAGGGGGATCGGGTGTCACGAACCGACACGTAGTACTAGTGGATCGAGGTGTCACGTTCCGACACAAGAGGAATAAAGAGAGTGAATCTTGAATCATGGTAATATACTCAGATTTAATGAACCTATTTCCCAAGGTAGTATGGTATGGAGGCTTGCGTCCTCATGGGTGTACTTGGCGTACTTATTAATGATTATAGTACTTGTTGTTGCTACTTGTTGAGTATTGTAGTTGATTTTATGATATTATCTAATATATACTGCTTTCTATTTTGAGTTGGCCGATGATACCTACTCAGTACCTTGTTTTGTACTGACCCCTACTTGTATGTTTTCCTTTTGTTAATTGTGGAGTGCAGCAAACGTACCGTCGTCTTCAACTCAACCGCAACTCTAGCCAGTTTTCGTCACACCAGATTTCAGGGTGAGCTAAAGCTTCTAGCTTGGACTGGATCTTCTTCTTCATGTCTGGATGCCTTGAAGTTCTGGCATAGACTAGGTGTTATTTATGTTTAGTATCTTAGATACTCTTAGCTTTAGGAATGTGAGAATAGATGTTCTTGTGATAATGACTTCCAGATTTTGGGGATAATGATAAGTTTGAGTTTTAGAAGTTGATTATTGATTTCTTTAATGAGTTTTAAGTATTCCGCATTATTTTTATGTTTGAAATGTTGGGGTTTAGATTGGTTGGTTCGCTCACATAGTAGGATAAGTGTGGGTGCCACTCGTGGCTCGTTTTGGATCGTGACAAACTTGGTATCAAAGCATTAGGTTCGTTGGTCTCATCACACAAGAACGAGTCTAGTAGAGTCTTGAGGAACGGTAGGGGGACGCCTTTACTTTTCTTTGAGAGACTACAAGACTTTAGGAAAATTCCATTCTTTCTTTCTTTCGTGCTATTACTTGGATCTAATTGGTATCTAGGTGATACAAATTGGTATTTGACCATCTTCACTCTATTTCGCAGATGGTTAGAACTAGAGCAACAACTGCGCCAACACCAACACCGGCAAGACAAGATGCGTCCGAGCCAGCCACTAAGACTGTAGCTCGAAGAGGAGCAGTGGCAAGAGGCCGCGGTAGAGGTCGCGGGAGGACGTCCTCTAGAGGAAGAGGACAAGCACCTGGCCCATCCGGTACTAGGGCGGTGACTCCTCCACCGACTGAGGAAGTGTTAAGAGAGGGTGAGGAAGGAGAAAATGAGCAAGTGCAGAATGAGGAATTACCACCCCAACCTACCCCAGAGATGATCAACCAGGTTCTTGCCTATCTTAGCAGGTTATCTGATCAAGGCCAGACACCTCCAGTGTTTTCTGCACCAGCACCTCAGGTTCCGGAGGTACAACATGCAGCTACTGTGGCTCCCCGCATGGATGCCTCATTGGAAATAGGCACGTTTCCTCGGTTGACTACAGGGCCTATAATGACAAGTGATCAGCATGAACTTTTCAGTAAGTTCTTAAAATTGAAACCCCCAGTCTTCAAGGGTGCTGAATCTGAGGATGCCTACGATTTTCTGGTTGATTGTCATGAGCTACTACACAAGATGGGTATAGTAGAACGATTTGACGTTGAGTTTGTGACTTATCAGTTTCAAGGGAACGCCAAAATGTGGTGGCGGTCACATGTTGAGTGTCAACCAACAGAGGCACCACCTATGACTTGGGCATCATTCTCTAGTTTGTTTATGGAGAAGTATATACCCCGTACTTTGAGGGATAGGAGGAGAGATGAGTTCTTGAGACTAGAGCAAGGTAGGATGTCGGTTAGTGCATATGAGGCTAAGTTTCGCGCATTATCCAGGTATGCCACCTAGCTTTGTTTCAGTCCACAAGAGCGGATTCGCCGTTTTGTGAAGGGGTTGAGGTCAGATTTGTGGATTTCATCCTTACAGGTAGCGGCTACAGTGAAATCCTTTCAGGAAGTGGTAGACTTCGTGATAGAGGTGGTGGGAGTGAAACCAGATGACTTCACCTTGGCATCGACATCTAAAAGGTTTCGTAAGGGAGGTGAGTTTAATGGTTCTTACTCCAGAGGGAAGGGTTCAGGAGGTTACCCTGCCCGACCTATTCAGTCTTCACTACAGACTGTAGTTGGGGGTCCACCGCAGACCGACCAACATTTCTCTGAGTTTGGTGGTTATCCCCAGACTTCGTCATTCTCACAGGGACCTATGCTTGAATCCAGAGAATGTTATGGATGTGAAGAGACTGGACATATTAGGAGGAATTTTCCAAAACCGAGTTAGAGACCCCCAATAATCAGAGGTAGAGGTGGTCATGGAAGAGGCCGTTATTCGGGAGGACGTGATGGCCGAGGTGATGGTGGTCACCAAAACGGCCGTGGCAACGGGCAAACTGGAACTACTGCAGCGCAACATGGTAGGGGCAACAGGCAGACAGGTTATAGGGCCCATTGTTATGCTTTCCCTAGAGATCCGAAGCGGAGTCATCTGATGGTGTCATCACAGGTAATCTTTTGGTTTGTGATTGCATGGCTTCTATATTGTTTGATCCTGGATCCACTTTTTCTTATGTATCTTCCTCATTTGCTAATGGTCTTAATTTACATTGTGAATTGCTTGACATGCCTATTCGTGTATCTACTCCGGTGGGTGAGTCTGTGATAGTTGAAAAGGTGTATATGTCTTGTCTTGTGACTTTTGTGGGGAGAAATACTCATGTAGACTTGTTTATCTTAGAAATTGTTGACTTCGATGTAATTGTGGGTATGACTTGGCTTTCTCCAAATTTTGCAATCTTGGATTGTAATGCTAAAACTGTGACGTTAGCCAAGCCTGGGACAGATCCGTTAGTGTGGGAGGGTGACTACACTTCCAATCCGGTTCGTATCGTCTCCTTTCTTCCTGCTAAGAGAATGGTTAGTAAGAGTTGTTTAGCTTTATTGGCACACCTCAGGGATGATACTACCCAAGTACCTTCAATCGAGTCGGTTGCGATAGTCCGTGAGTTTTTAGATGTGTTTCCTGCAGACCTTCCTGGTATGCCACCGGATAGAGATGTTGACTTCTGCATCGATTTTAAACCGGGTACTCACCCCATTTCTATACCCCCTTATAGAATGTCTCCCGCTGAGTTAAGGGAGTTAAAGGCCCAACTTCAAGAGTTGTTGAGCAAAGGCTCCATTAGACCAAGTGCATCCCCTTGGGGTGCTCCTGTTTTGTTTGTGAAGAAGAAGGATGGAAGCTTTCGGATGTGCATAGACTACAGACAACTGAATAAGGTAACGGTTAAGAACAAGTATCCTCTTCCTCGCATTGATGATTTGTTCGATCAGTTACAAGGTGCTTGTACCTTCTCAAAAATCGACTTCAGATGTGGTTATCATCAATTGAAAATACGGGCAACAGATGTGCCCAAGTCTGCTTTTCGGACCAGGTATGGGCATTATGAGTTCTTAGTAATGTCTTTTGGGCTTACGAATGCCCCTGCTGCTTTCATGAGCTTGATGAATGGGATTTTTAAGCCATATCTGGATCTCTTTGTCATTGTATTCATTGATGATATACTGGTATACTCAAAGAGCAAGAAAGAACATGAGGAACACTTGAGAATTGTGTTGGAAATGTTGAGGGAGAGAAAGCTTTATGCCAAATTCTCTAAGTGTGAGTTTTGGCTAGATTCAATGTCCTTCTTAGGGCACGTAGTTTCTAAGGATGGAGTGATGGTGGATCCATCTAAGATTGAAACAGTGAGGAATTGGGTAAGACCTACTAATGTGTCAGAAGTAAGGAGCTTTGTTGGTTTATCTAGCTACTACCGTCGATTTCTCAAGGGGTTCTCTTCTATTGCTTCCCAATTGACAAGCTTGACTAAACAGAATGTCCCATTTGTATGGTCGGACGAGTGTGAAGAAAGCTTTCAGAAGCTCAAGACTTTATTGACTACCGCACCAATCCTTACCCTGCCAGTGGAAGATAAGAATTTCACTATCTATTGTGATGCATCCTATTCGGGTTTGAGTGCAGTACTAATGCAAGAGAAGAATGTAATTGCTTATGCTTCGACGCAATTAAAGGTGCACGAACGTAATTATCCGACCCATGATTTGGAGTTGGCTGTGGTAGTGTTTGCATTAAAGCAATGGAGACACTATCTATATGGGGTTAAGTGTGAAGTCTATACGGATCATCGTAGCCTACAATATGTCTTTACTCAGAAAGATTTGAATTTAAGACAGAGAAGGTGGATGGAACTACTCTGAAGGATTATGACATAACTATCTTGTATCATCCGGGAAAAGCTAATGTTGTGGCAGATGCTTTAAGTAGAAAGGCAGGGAGCATGGGAAGTCTAGCCCACTTGCAAGTTTCAAGACGCCCATTGGCTAAAGAGGTACATATTCTGGCTAATGACTTAATGAGGCTAGAAATAAATGAGAAGGGAGGATTTTTGGCCTGTGTGGAGGAGAGATCTTCCTTTCTTGACAAGATTAAGGGAAAGTAGTTTAATGATGAGAAGCTGATTCGGATTCAAGATAAGGTGTCGCGAGGGAGGCCAAAGAAGCAAAAATCAACGAGGAAGGTGTGTTGAGAATTAAGGGAAGGGTATGTGTACCCCACGTCGATGATTTTATTCACACTATCCTTACAGAGGCTCATAGTTCAAGGTATTCTATACATCCTGCTGCAACCAAGATGTACCGTGACCTAAAGCAACATTTTTGGTGGAGTAGAATGAAGCGTGACATTGTTGATTTTATTACCAAATTTTCAAATTGTCAGCAGGTAAAATATGAACACCAGAAGCCCGGAGGAACACTTCAGAGAATGCCCATTCCGGAATGGAAGTGGGAGAGAATTGCAATGGACTTCGTGGTTGGTCTTCCAAAGACAATGGGTAAGTATGAATCCATTTGGGTAATCGTTGATAGGTTAACTAAGTCTGCTCACTTCATTCCGGTTGAGGTGACTTACAATGCAGAGAAGTTAGCCAAACTTTACATCTCAGAAATTGTTCGATTGCATGGGGTTCCACTCTCCATCATATCGGATAGAGGTACACGGTTTACTTCTAAGTTTTGGAAAACATTACATGCGGAATTGGGTACTAGGTTGGACCTTAGTACTGCATTCCATCCTCAGACCGATGGTCAGTCTGAAAGAATGATTCAAGTGTTGGAGGATATGCTTCGTGCATGTGTGATAGAATTTGGTGGTCATTGGGATAGCTTCTTACCCTTAGCAGAGTTCTCATACAACAATAGCTATCACTCAAGTATTGATATGGCCCCATTTGAGGCACTGTATGGGAGAAGATGTAGGTCTCCCATTGGGTGGCTTGATGCATTTGAAGTTAGACCGTGGGGTACTGATCTTCTGAGAGAATCGTTAGATAAAGTGAAATGCATTCAAGAAAAGCTTTTAGCGGCTCAAAGTAGACAAAAAGAATATGCAGATCGAAAGGTTAGGGACTTGGAGTTTATGGAGGGTGAGCAAGTCTTGCTGAAGGTTTCGCCCATGAAAGGGGTGATGCGGTTTGGTAAGCCAGGTAAGCTAAGCCCAAGGTATATTGGTCCATTTGATGTTCTGGAGCGCGTGGGGGAGGTAGCTTATGGATTAGCCTTGCCCCCAGGACTGTCCGGAGTGCACCCAGTATTTCATGTGTCTATGTTTAAAAGATACCATGGGGATGGAAACTACATCATTCGTTGGGATTCAGTTATGCTTGATGAGAATTTGTCTTATGAGGAGGAGCCTGTTGCTATTCTAGATAGAGAAGTCCGCAATTTGAGGTCAAGGGAGATTGCATCCATCAAGGTTCAATGGAAGAATCGAATAGTTGAAGAATCCACTTGGGAGAAGGAGGCTGATATGCAAGAAAGATACCCACACCTGTTTACGGATTCAGGTACTCCTTTTCGCCCTTGTTTCTTTTCTTGTGATCATTCGAGGACGAACGATGGGTAAATTGGTATCTATTGTAACGACCTATTTAGTCGTTTTGAGCAGCAGATTTTATTTCTGAAAAAACTGGCTGAGACGACGGATCCCACGATGGACCGTCATGGGCACGATGGACCGTCGAGGGGGTCTCGTTCCAAAACACTTAGAATTATGAAATTTGGGTACTGAAATTGACTCTCTGAACTTCGTGACGAAGTGGCAGGACGGACCGTCACAAGCATGACGGGCCGTCACAAGCATGACGGGCCGTCACAGACTTTTTAATAAATCGAGTCTCTGAACCTTGTGACGGAAGCAGTAGGACGGACCGTCGCAGGCACGACTGGCCGTCACAGTCTGCGTAACTCTAACTGGGTCGGATTTCTGTTTAATATTTTAAGGGGCATTTTGGACTATTCCTGCTTATAATTATAAAGTTAGAGGTTGAATATTAATAATCTAATTTCTTGAGGGTTAAAGGAGATAACCTTAAATTAATTAGTGGGTTACTTTTGTCATCTTTTATACTTAATTATATGCTAATTAGGGTAAAAGAAAAAGGGTTTTAATAAGAAAAATAGAAAGAACTGAGAGAGAAAGGGAGAAACGATCGATTGAGAGAGGAACAAGAAGAAAGCAAAGATTTTGAGGATTAGCTTGCTTGATCACAATTTTTCGGTGGAGGTAGGTTATGGTTTTTATGCTATTCGTAGTAAACTCTTAATATTGAATGATATGTATTGGGTAGTGTTGTAAACCTTTCTATATGATTAATTGTATGCTTGCATGGATGTGATGATATAATTGGGATGAAATAAGCATGATGAAGCTATTGAATCCTAAATCTTGAAAACCTCTTGTTAATGATGATGCCTTGGTATAAAAGAAGGCTTGATGAACTAAAAGAATGAGGTTAGGGGATCGGGTTTCACGAACCGACACGTAGTAATAGGGGGATCGGGTGTCACAAACCGACACGTAGTAATAGGGGGATCAGGTGTCACGAACCGACACGTAGTAATAGGGGGATCGGGTGTCACGAACCGACATATAGTAATAGGGGGATCGGGTGTCACGAACCGACACGTAGTAATAGGAGGATCGGGTGTCACGAACCGACACGTAGTATTAGGGGGATCGGGTGTCACGAACCGACACGTAGTACTAGGGGATCGGAGTGTCACGTTCCGACACAAGAGGAATAAAGAGAGTGAATCTTGAATTATGATAATATAGTCAAATTTAATGAACCTATTTCCCAAGGGAC
Organism: Solanum lycopersicum; assembly: GCF_036512215.1. Taxonomy (NCBI): domain Eukaryota; kingdom Viridiplantae; phylum Streptophyta; class Magnoliopsida; order Solanales; family Solanaceae; genus Solanum; species Solanum lycopersicum. The sequence goes on from NC_090800.1 coordinate 26,568,072, forward strand.
TATGGTTTGGAGTCTTGCGTCCTCATGGGTGTACTTGGCATACTTATTAATGATTATAGTACTTGTTGTTGCTACTTGTTGAGTATTGTAGTTGATTTTATTATATTATCTGATATATACTGTTTTCTATTTTGAGATGGCCGATGATACCTACTCAGTACCTGTGTTTTGTACTGACCCCTACTTGTATGTTTTCCTTTTGTTAATTGTGGAGTGCAGCAAACATACTGCCGTCTTCAACTCAACCGCAACTCTAGCCAGTCTTCGTCACACCAGATTTCAGGGTGAGCTAAAGCTTCTAGCTTGGACTGGATCTTCTTCTTCATGTATGGATGCCTTGAAGTTCTGGCATAGACTAGCTGTTATTTATGTTTAGTTTCATAGATACTCTTAGCTTTAGGAATGTGAGAATAGATGTTCTTGTGATGATGACTTCCAGATTTTGGGGATAATGATAAGTTTGAGTTTTAGAAGTTGATTATTGATTTCGTTAATGAGTTTTAAGTCTTCCGCATTATTATTATGTTTGAAATGTTGGGGTTTAGATTGGTTGGTTCGCTCACATAGTAGGATAAGTCTGGGTGCCACTTGCGGCTCGTTTTGGGTCGTGACAGTAGTAAGCCACCAGTGTGTTTTTGTTATTATATGTGGGTAAAATTTGTCTAGAAATTGAATTCCAAGCAACATATCTTTTGTTGTGAATTCAAAATTATAGATTTCTTCTATTGTTAATATTTTATCCCATATTTGTATTTTTTTATTTTTTTGTTTTATATTTAATCATACTTCCTTCATTATTAAGTCCTATTACTACCATTGATGTTTTTAATTTTTCCCATTTATCTTCTGGTAAGCAATTATATTTACATATATTTGCTTCTGCTTCTGTATCTATCATAGGGGTATAATATCTGTTGTGATATCCTTCTACAATAATTTTTGCAAGTATAAATATTTTCATTAATCATTTTGTTCTTTTTATAATTATTTTCTTATTTTGACTAGTTATTGTTAATTGTTCATTTTCTATGTTGTATGGTTTAACTTTTTCTAACCATTTTATTCCTAATGTAATATTATGGTTTCCTTGGTATATTTTAAATGGTATTACTAAGAGTATTCCTCCTATTATTATTTCTTTTCCCGTTGTTTCTTCATTTGTGTTTACTATTTCACTAGGTAATCCAGGGCATATGTGTCCTGTTTTCATAATTTCTTCTTCTAATACTAATTCTCTTGTTATAAGATTTTCTTCTAGTCCTGTGTTTATCAAGATTTTATATTTTCTTTGGTCTATTATTCCTGTTATGTAATAATGGTATGGTGTTATTTCTTCCTTATCTAATAAGTTTTGTTGGATTCCATAATTTCTTTTTAGATGTACTCATTCTTGATGAGGTAGCTATTGTTAACGTATTTGGTACGCTTGAAGTGCTTAATCTTTCTTTTACAATTTCTAAATCTTCTTCTATGTCAATTTCTTTATAGCTATAGTCATTATTGTCTATTACATTAATTATTTTTTCGAAAGGATTTTCTATTTTTATTTTATCAATTTTATTTCTTGCTGTTATTTTATGCTTTGTTGTTAATATGTATAGGTTTTTACATCTTGCTGTAAATACTTTGCTTTCTTGTGCTAGTTCCATTCCAGACATTTTCCAATATAGGACTAATGATTTCTCTATATTTCTATCTGTTAATGGTACTGTATAATTAGCACTTACTATAAATTTAAATTTTTGATATATTAAGTTTCCTTTTACTGCACTAATTACGCTTTTTTCTATAGGGTGTATAATTCTATCATCTGCTAAATATATTTCAATAGGTGTATCTATTCCTTCTCTAAAACAAGCTTTTATTAATATTTCTGTTCCTCCTAAATGTACATATTTTATTGGTGTTTTAGCTTTTATATCTTGTATTTCTTTGTTTAATGTTCGTTTATTTAGTATAGGTATATATGTTTTTCCTCTTGTATATTTGCAATCTATGATATGTTCTTTCTGACTAACTACATAGTATTCTTCTTTATGTCTCTTAAACCAATTTCTTAAGGTAGGTATTTCAAGTACTTTTTCAACACTTAAATCTAATTCTTTTCCTTTTATTTGTTCAAATATTGTATTATCAAATATAATTTTTTGTTCTGATAATTCTTCATTTTGATAATCTTCCTTGGATATTATTTTTATTTCTTCTTCAGACATTATATTTCTTCATCTGTTTCATTATTATTTATATTAATATTTTCTTCTTCATTATCAGTTCCTATATCTGATACTTCATATATACTATCGTTTTCACTTAATTCATAGTCTATGTATTTTATCTGCATATATTCGTCATCATCTATAACTATTTCTGCAATTTGTTTTCTTTTTGGATTTTTAGGTAATTTGCAGTCTCTAGATATGTGTCCTATCTTTCCGCAATTATAATATGTACATTGGGATATTTTTCTTTTATGTCTATATGGTCTTTTTATTTTATAGTTTTTTACATAATACCTTCGTCTTAGTTGTTTATATTTATACTTAGTTTTATTTTTTCTATAATTTTTATATCTTTTGGATTTTTGTTTTTTATTTGTACACCCAAACTGTGGTGCCATTTTATTTTTACAACATGATAAATTTTTATTTAGTACTTTTTCCATTTTTAATTTTTCTTTTTGGTTCTCACATAATTGTGTAAACCATTGAGATAGGAATTTTATTCTAGCTCCTAAAGTATCTACCATTCCTTCATTATTCCAATCGTTTATTATTTTTGTACTAAATGGTTCTGGTAATTTTGTAAAATATTGTTTTCTTATTTCTTTTGCTTCGTCTAAATTGTATTTAGCTTTGTAATAATATTCTTTGAATGCACAAGTATATTATTCTATATAACACATTTTACATATAGCTAATTTTATCATAAGTTGTCTATTTATTATTTTTTCTCTATTTTGTTCTCTTATACCCGTGGTCATACCTCCAAATTCACTCTTTATTGCTGATTCATATTTGTCTAGTATATCTATATTTGTTGCTGATGGGGATCCATCCATTTTCTTATCATTCCTAAGTACTTCTAAACTTTCTGAGGGTAGATTTTCTATCCATAATTTTGTTGTTCCTACGAATGTTTTTTTTATGTATCTCGGTGTTTTTGTTGTTTCTATTTTGTTATCTATTAACTGTTTAGATATATTTCCTGTCCATAGTAATATTGCTTTATTTATGTCTGTGACACAATGTAAATCTAAGAAATTATATTGTTCACATATTGGTTTTGGTATCCAATTTTTATTTAATCTATTGTTCCATATTGCATTATTTCTATCTGATTGTTGATAACTTTCTGTATAATAAGTTGGTGGTGTCCACCTAGGACTACTTCTAGGACTATTTCTAGGACTATTATCTGGGGTTTTAACTGTTGACGTACTAGGTCTATTCATATCTCCTGTGTTTATTTCTAATTTTTATTGTTTATTTACCTGTTCTAGAATTTCTGTGTATGTCTCGCTTATATCACTTATTTCTGATTTTTGATCATTTATTGTATCTGATTCATTTTCATTTATTTCAAGTCTCGATAAATAACCATTGTAAAACAAGTGTTCAAGGCTTGGTGCTTCGATTTTCACACGTTGGTTTCTATTTATTGATAGGGAAACTGACTTGAGCTTTTGAAGATTCATAAGCTCAATCTTTACCAACCCCGAACAACGATCAAGGGTAAAAGAGTCAATGAATGGACAACTATTAAGTAAAGTCTGAAGCAATTTTTTGCTTACAAATATATAAGATAGAGAAAGCTTTCTCAAAGAATGACAATTCGCAAACCCACTAGATGGCGACAAAAGCATAATGTCACAACCTTTCAGATCCAAATCTCTTAAAAGAATTTGCTGCCAAGACATTAGAAATAGGAAAAGGATATAATCTAACTGAATAGAGAAAATCTACCTAGACTATATCTCTTATCCCATTCTGAAGAGCAGTGTCAAGCCACTCATCAATTAGAGAGAAAACTTGATGACGGCGATTTAATTTCGAACTATGTGAAAATCCAAACTTATCAAAAGGGATTTTGTTTTCCCTGTATGTCTCCATAATTGCATCCACAATTTGTGTTTCTTCGAAATATTCAACGAAGAATTCTAACTTGGGAAGAGTCGACCAAGCTTGAAGCCATGTTTTTGAGAGAATTCTCATTTTGGATGCTTCGCCATAGCTAAGATAACAGAGTTTTTTGTGAATCACATATTCAGGGAATATGTCAGCCGTGGCTGCCATGTTCTTGGCTTGAAGGGGAATGAACAAACACAATGGAGAAGTAAAAATAAATACTTGAGAAACCCTAATTAATTTCTACCGACTTTACCCTTTTGTTTTTTAACTTTATATTGGAATAAAACATAACATGTCCTTTTACTTATTTTAATTTACATTTATGTCTTCTAATTTCGAGAGTCTGTATAAATAAACACTTAAACTTATATAAAGTAGAACAAATAATTACATACATTTTATATGTCATCTTACATGACAATTTGCATTTTTCGTAGTATCCTAAGTGTTTTAGGCCACTTACAATTTAAATATCTACCTATTGAATTTTATACAAATTTAAGTGTATTTATGCATACAAAAAATTAAAGAACAAAACACTTGAATATGTTATGCCTCTTTTTTTCTTTTTTTTTAAATAACTTTGAAAGATAAAAAGTAGGTTTGAAATGGTTTTCATAAAAATAAACAAATTAGCTAGTACGAAATAAGGTTAAATAAGAAAATTAAGTAAATATGAAATGGTAAAATGAGACCAAGTATATAGGCTATACAAAAAAAAAAGAGACCAAGTACTTATAGAAGACAAAAAATTCCCATGTGATAAAAAAAAATCCAAAAATAAAAGTAAAATGAAGTTTTAATACTAGTAAAAAGATTAAGCTTGACATGTTACGTATTTGGAATTTGTGTAATAATATATTTTTATTTTTATATTAGTAAATTATTATTAAAGTTTGTTATAATTATGCAAAAACCACGAATAAATTTACTAGTATAACAGTAATATCCTATAACGTATAGGGTTTTGATTTACTCTTCCACTGTCAGTTGTCAATTCCTGCAACTTACATGCCATGGAAACAAGCTCAGCTGAAATGTTGTGTGTATGCCTCATTCACAAAATACTCTGTTATCTTAGGTATGGCGAAGCAACACGGATGAGAATTCTCTCGAAATCATGGTTACAAGCCTGGTTAGATCTTGCCAACTTGGAATTCGAAGTCAGTTCGGGCAAAAGCATAACAATAGTGGATGAAATCACTAACAGATATAGGGACAGAAATATTCCTATTCACAAAATTGAATTTCAGAACTATACAAAGCCTGATCATATTTACCCTCTGATTGATAGGTGGCTCGACATTGTACTTAAAAATGGTGTAAGACATCTTGTGTATAGAGATGTTAGGTATCGATTTAGACATTGAGCATTGTACTGGGCTGAGAAATATTAAGCTTTTGAATCTTTATAAAATTAGGTCACTTACCATTCGTATTCACCAACCTGTTAAAATCCAAGCACCAGCTCTTGAACACTTGTCTTATTCTAACTATTGTTTGAAACTATTGAATATTTGTGACTATGAGAATCTGAAATCTTTAAAGATATCGTTTACGGAGGTATCTTATAGATATCTCAACGACCTTATTTCAATACCTTACTGTCTTGAGAGACTGATATTATCGGAGGCTATTTCACAGTCGTAAAATTTGATTTTGTTTAATGTTAGCTTGATATTTCAATTTGATATGTTAGTCCGAGGCTTTCTTGTAGGTGTTGTGTTGTACTTCAAAATCACAGAATCTATTGAGCTATACTCAAATAAGAGATCCCAGTGTGATACTTGAATCACACTCAAATCTGCTGGTGCATAGTAACAATTTTGTCTTATTACTCATTTTGTTATTTTTGGTTAATCGTGGTACCTAGGCCAACTTGAGCGCACCTAGACAAATTGCACGGAATATCTGTCACCTCTCACTAACAACATGTATTAGATTACCCTGTCCATCAAGGCTATAATAAACTGGAAGAAATCACAATTTAACTCTATCCGCTAAGACGAGAAATCACTTGATTTTTTTTTCTGTTGGGATTTGAATTTGAAACTTTATTGTGCTTAACATAGTAAATTGACCACTAGATTATGTTGGGTTATGGACCTTTTTCCCTTTCTATGTGGATAAATAAAAGCCCAATTTGGATCAGACCATTTTTGCCCATAGGCCCATTCTTATTAGGCAAATATAAGCCTATTTAGGTCTTATTTTCATATACACAGAGAGTTTTTTCAGCAGCCAAAAAGAGAGAAAGAGAGCAGTTTTCGCAGTCAAAATTCAGCCCTAACAACCAACTTCAAATTGCGATTTCCGCTTCGTTTCTTGTCCGATTGAGCTGATTTTTGGACAGCATATTATGTTCATCTCAATCATTGATTAGGAACTGACAGAGTTGGATTTGGTGGCCTGCAGCTTCAGTTTTTCTGTCGTGAACAGTAGCTGCGAAATTGATGATTTTGGTCCTTTAATTCTCTAGATTTGGTGCAATCTTATTTTGCTATTGCTCGTTGTTTGGCACTTGTTTTGTGGACAATTTTGGAGAACATTATTGTAACTCTTGGTTATTATAGTGGAGCTTTTGGTCCCATGGTTTTTTACTCTTCACATCAAAGGGTTTTCCACGTAAATCTTGGTGTCTTGTGTGATTGGTTTATTATTGCCTTGTTATATTTGTTTGGTTGAATTACTTGCTGCCTTACTATCATATTGCTTGTGGTTGTTTGTCTTCTCTTGGTTTAAATTGAGAAGGGAAAGTATAGACTTGGGTATTCTTCCGTTGTTATCCTGTCAGGCATTCTTTGTTAGTGCCTTGTCTTTCCCAACAAAGTGGTATAAGAGCATTGGTTATTGTTTATTGTCGTTTTGAATGATGGAGGAAAATATGAGCAAAATGGTGTGTTTAAATGGTAGTAACTATCATATTTGGAAAGGCAAGATGAAAGATCTTCTATTTGTCAAGAAAATGCATTTACCTGTGTTTGCTTCTAATAAACTTCAATCTTTGAATGTTGAAGAATGAGAATTTGAGCATCTACAGGTTTGTGGCTATATAAGACAATGGGTTGAAGATAATGTTAGAAATCATATTGTGAATGAGACACATGCCAAAAGTTTGTGGGACAAGCTCGAGACACTTTATGCTTCGAAGTCTGGCAACAACAAGTTGTTTCTATTGAAAAAATTAATGAATATCAGGTATAAAGAGAGCGCTCCTATTTCTGATCATATTAATGATTTTCAGGGTGTTCTTGACCAATTGTCCTGAATGGGTGTAAAGTTTGATGATGAGATACAGGAACTTTGGCTTCTTAATACTCTGCCAGACTCTTGGGAAACTCTTCGAGTTTCTTTGACTAATTCTGCTCCCAGTGGTGTTGTAACCATGGAATATACTAAGAGTGGTGTCTTGAATGAAGAAATGAGAAGAAGATCTCCAGCCTCATCTTCTTCAGCTTCACACTCCGATGTTTTGGTTACTGAAGATAGGGGGAGAAACAAGTCTAGAGGTCAGAATGATAGAGGTAAAAGTAGAAGCAAGTAAAAGTCTAAATACAAGAATATTACATGTGACTATTGCCATAAGAATGGGCATATCATGAAATATTGTTACAAGCACAAGAGATATATGAGACAACATAAGAGAGAAGGCGATAATGAAAATCGTGTTGTTTTTGTTGCTAATGATTATCTTCTTGTTTCTTGTGATGCAAATGTCATTAATCTTGTTCGTGATGAGTCTAGTTGGTTTGTGGATTCTACTGCTACTTCTCATGTCACGCCAAAGAAGGAATTATTTTCTGCTTATACTCCAGGTAATTTTGGAACATTGAAAATGAGCAATAATCATGAAGTTGAAGTTATTGGCATTGAGTCAGTTTGTTTGGAAATTAACAATGGTTCCAAACTAGTTCTCAATAATGTAAAGCATGCTCCAGATGTTCGCTTGAATTTGATTTCTGTGGGATATCTTGATGATGAGAATTATGTTAATACACTTGGTGTTGGCCAGTGGAAGCTTACTAGAGGTTTGATGGTTGTGGCCCGTGGTGATAAGTTGTCTAACTTGTATGTATTTCAGGGGTCCATGTCCAGAGACTCAGTAAATTTGGTGGAGAATGATACTTCATCAGAGTTATGACATAGAAGGCTGAGTCATATGAGCGAGAAGGGGATTGATAGTTTGGCTAAGAAAAATTTGCTTTCTGGAGTGAAACAAGCAAAGTTGAAGAAATGTGTTCATTGCTTAGCCGGTAAACAGAAAAGAGTTTCTTTTCAGAGTCATCTGCCTTCAAGAAAGCTTGATTTGCTGGAGTTGGTACATTCTGATTTGTGTGGTCCTTTTAAGGTAAGATCTCATGGTGGTGCACTTTACTTTGTGACTTTTATTGATGATCATTCTCGCAAACTCTGGGTATTTCCTTTGAAGTCCAAGGATCAAGTACTTGATGTGTTCAAGAGTTTTCAAGCCTTGGTTAAAAGACAAACAGGGAAGACATTGAAATGCATCCGCTCAGATAATGGTGGTGAGTATATTAGTCCTTTTGATAGATATTGCAGAGAGCAGGGTATTAGGCATCCGAAAACTCCACCAAAGACTCCTCAGTTAAATGGTTTAGCAGAGAGGATGAACAGAACTCTAGTTGAGAGGGTTAGATGTATGCTTTCAGATGCTAAGCTGTTAGATTCCTTTTGGGCAGAAGCACTTAATACTGCTGCTTATGTTATCAATTTATCTCCTGCTGTTGCTTTAGATGGTGATGTCCCTTACAGAGTTTGGACTGGTAAGAATGTTTCTTATGATCATCTTAGAGTCTTTGGGTGTAAAGCCTTTGTACATGTTCCTAAGGATGAAAGGTCAAAGTTGGATGTTAAAACTAGGCAGTGTATCTTCATTGGTTATAGTCAAGATGAATTTGGCTATCGTTTCTATGATCCTATTGAGAAGAAACTTGTTGGCAGCCGTGATGCTGTGTTCTTTGAAGACCAATCAATTGAAGATTTTCACAAAGCTAACAAGGCTGATTTTCAGAGTAGTGAGAGCTTAGTTGATATTGATCCAGTTCCTTTGACTATTGCACCGGACGAAAATCTTCATAATGATGAAAATCAAGTTGATAATGAAGATGGTTATCATGTTAAGAATGACCAGCATGATGTTGTTGATGCTCCAGTGCAAGATGATGTGGTTGTCCAACAACAAATTATAGATGCTCCAGAGAGTTCTCTCAGATGATCTAGTAGAGAGAGAATTCCTTCATCTCGTTATTCTCCCAATGAGTATGTACTATGTACTCTTGACTGACGGGGGAGAACTTGAGAGTCTTGATGAGGCCATGGAATGTAAAGTAAAAGAAAGGTGGTTTGATGCTATGGAAGATGAGATTAAATCCTTGCATGATAATCATACCTTTGATTTGGTTAAGTTACCTAAAGACAAAAAAACTTTGAAAAATAGGTGGGTTTTTAGGGTGAAACATGAAGATGATAATCCAGTTCCACGGTACAAATCTAGATTAGTTGTCAGGGGATTTAATCAGAAAAGGGGAGTTGATTTTGATGAGATATTCTCTCCAGTTGTGAAGATGTCATCCATTCGTGTGGTTCTAGGCTTGGCTGCAAGTCTAGATTTATAGGTTGAGCAAATGGATGTTAAAACTGCTTTCCTCCATGGTGACTTAGATGAAGAAATTTATATGGAGCAACCGGAAGTTTTTGAAGTCAAGGGTAAAGAGAATTATGATTGCAAATTGAAGAAGAGCTTGTATGGTTTGAAACAAGCTCCCAGGCAGTGGTACCAGAAGTTTGGTTCTTTTATGGGTCAGCAGGGCTTCAAGAAGACTTCTTCAGACCATTGTGTTTTTGTGCAAAAGTTCTCTGATGGTGACTTTATTATTGTGTTGCTTTATGTTGATGACATGCTTGTTGTTGGTCATAATACTTGCAGGATTCAGAAGTTGAAGCAAGAGTTGAGTAAGTCTTTTGCTATGAAAGACTTAGGACCAGCAAGGCAGATTTTTGGCATGCAGATTGTCCATGATAGAAAGGCCGGTATTATCACAAAAGAAGTACATTCACAAAGTACTCCGAAGATTCAGCATGGACAAAGCTAAGGTTGTCAGTACACCTTTAGCTATGCACTTCAAATTGAGCACGAAACAGTGTCCTTCTAGTGATGATGAGAAGGAAGATATGAAGAAAGTTCCTTATGCTTCAGCTGCTGGTAGTTTGATGTATGCGATGGTTTGTACAAGACCAGATATTGCTCACGCTGTTGGAGTTGTTAGCCGTTTTCTTTCTAATCCAGGAAGAGAACATTGGAATGCTGTGAAGTGGGTTATGAGATATCACTGTGGCACTTGTAGTCTGAGTTTGTGTTTTGGTACAGTGAAGCCTATTCTTTGTGGTTATACTGATTCAGACATGGCTGGTGATGTTGATACTCATAAGTCTACTTCAGGGTACTTAGTTTCTTTTGCAGGGGGAGTTGTGTATTGGAAGCAAAAATGTGTTGCTCTATCTACTACAGAAGCTGAGCTTATTGCTGTCGTTGAAGCTTGTAAAGAATTGCTTTGGATGAAGATATTCTTGGGGGAACTTGGTTGTGCTCAAGAGAGGTATGTGCTTTATTGTGACAGTCAAAGTGCTATACATCTTGGCAAGAATTCTACGTTCCATGGTCGGTCTAAACACATTGATGTGGGATACCATTGGATTCGAGATGTGTTGGATTCTATGTTGCTTGAGCTTGAAAATATTCATACAAATGACAATGGTTCCGATATGATGACTAAAGCTTTGCCAAGAGGGAAGTTTGAAGATTGTTGCATGGTCGCCGGGATGGCGGTCTCCTCCACATAGTCGTGAGGGGGAGAACTGTTGGGTTATTGGCCTTTTTCCCTTCCTATGTGGATAAATAAAAGTTCAATTTGGACCAACCCATTTTTCCCATAGGACCATTCTTATGAGGCAAATATAAGCCTATTTAGGTCTTATTTTTATATACACAGAGAGTTTTTTCAGCAGCCAAAAAGAGAGAAAGAGAGCACTTTTCGCAGTCAAAATTCAGCCCTAACAGCCAACTTCAAATTGCGATTTCCGCTTCGTTTGTAGTCCGATTGAGCTGATTTTTGGACAACATATTATCTTCATCTCAATATTTGATTAGGAACTGACAGAGTTGGGTTTGGTGGCCTGCAGCTTCAGTTTTGCTGTCGTGAACAGTAGCTGCGAAATTGCTGATTTTGCTCCTGTAATTCTCTAGATTTTGTGCAATCTTATTTTGTTGTTGCTCGTTGTTTGGCACTTGTTTTGTGGCCAATTTTGGAGAAAAATATTGTAACTCTTGGTTATTATAGAGGAGCTTTTGGTCCCGTAGTTTTTTACTCTTCACATCGAAGGGTTTCCACGTAAATCTTGGTGTCTTGTGTAATTGGTTTATTATCGCCTTGTTATATTTGTTTGGTTGAATTACTTGTTGTCTTACTATCATATTGTTTGTGCTTGTTTATCTTCTCTTGGTTCAAATCGAGAAGGGAAAGTATAGACTTGGGTTTTCTTCCGCTGTTATCCTGTCAGGAATTCTTTATTAGTGCCTTGTCTTTCCCAACAGATCACACCTTTGGGTGCGTTTTGGTACTATGGTGGTGCAAACTAGTACTAAGACGAGTAAAAGTATTTTAGCATCGTATATATCTCTTTTTAGAACCCATCAAAGACCAAGGTAATCTGCTTTCCCTCTTCTTAGATGCAATCAGATTTGTTTCTTCAGTAATGTTCATTTTCCTTTGAGGGCATTTTCATTCTCCATTTTCATTTCATAATAATCGAATTCAGTTAGATAGTATGAAATAAATTTTAAGATGAAAAGGTAAAGCGAAAAAAAATGTAGGCTATACACAAAAAAATAATTAGGCCAAATATTTATAAAAGAAAAAGAATCCCAAAGTGATAAAAATATTAACATAAAAATAAAATCAAGTGTTGATAATTAAAAAAGATTCAATCTTGAAATCTTGCATATTTGGATTTTGTTTTGTATAATGATATATTTTTATAATTATATCTGTACCAATTGTTTAAGTTTGTTGTAACTGTTATAATAAGCGCGGATAAATTTACAAGTATTACCGTATACTGGGGTTTCTATAATATATATATATAGGGTTTGATTTACTTTTCCACTGTCACATCCCCCTGCAACTTCCAAACCATGGGGACAGCTTACAAGTTACCTATATGCCTCATTCGCAAAATACTCTGTTATCTTAGTTATGAAGAAGCATCTCGGATGACAATTCTCTCCAAATCATGGCTACTAGCCTGGTTGGATATTCCCAACTTGGTATTTACAGTCTCGTCGGGTAAAATCATAACAACAGTGGATCATGTCATGGAGAGATATAAGAACGGAAATATTCCTATTGAAAAGTTTGAATTACACAACTCTATAAAGTCTCAACATATTTTCCCTCTTATTGATAGGTGGCTCGATATTGCTCTTCAAAATGGTGTAAGACATGTAGAGTACATAGATGTTGAAATTCCAACAACATACCCCTTCCCTATCGTTAAATTCTTTGAAGCAAATGTTTTACGAGAACTGGTCTTGACGGGTTGTAATATGATGCATCTTAATCAAGTGGCGACGTGTCATTCTCTGAGAAATCTTTCTCTATCTCTTATACACTTCGACGAGACCATACTTCTGACTATACTCAATAGTTGTCCGTCCATTGTTGAGTTAATCATTGGGTATTGTACTTGGCTGAAAAATATTGAGATCCGAAATCTTCCTAATATCAGGTGTCTTGTCATTTGTAATGATATAGTAGTTCTTGTTTGAATAAATTGAATATTGTTGAACATAAGAATCTGAAAACTTTAGATATATCATGTGCAGAGATTTCTGATGTATATCTCAACCACCTTATCTCGATACCTTACAGCCTCGAGAAACTGATACTAGCTAACATAGCTTTTGGAAGATTCGACATTTGCAGGAGTCAATCCCTAAAGGTGTTAAAGATTCATAATTGCAAGATCATAGGAGAAATTGATGCTCCAAATTTGGTTTCGCTCGAGTATAAATGAAATGATATTCCTCAGCTTAAATTTGCACAAGAATCAAGAAAACTGAGGCCATCACGAATGATTCTTTATTCCTTGTTCGATGTAGATGCATCATGGTTTTGTCAGTTGAGGAAATCCTTATCAGATTCGATCTCGTGGTCTCAAGTTACCATTTACTTTTACAAATGCGAGGAGATAAATGTGATAGATTTGCTACTGCAACCTAGAGTTGTTATCCCCAAAGTGGACATTTTAGATGTGAACTTTTCAAAGCCGAATTGGGAGTTCCCGACATTTATTGATGCCTTGCTGTGGAGTTGTCATCCCAGGAAACTTAACCTGCAATCAACAAGTGCAATTTTTACATGTTTCATGAATCGTTTCACGCAGATGAAGAATTTGCGTCATTGTCAATTAAAAGAAGCAAAAGCCTACAAATTTGATCAGAAAAGTCAGAGTTGGCATGCTGTAGAACATAAAAGAGGAAGAGATCTCTCAATAAGGACCAGTAGCAAGTCGAAGAAATACTTCTTTTTATTAGATTGGTGATGCAGTTTTTTCCATTGCAAATTGAATGCGTTTATTTTTAGAAGTAACAAACTGTACTTCATCTTTTCGCAGCAAAAAGTAATAAATGCAGAGAGATTTACTTCATTTTTGTCTTCCACTAGAGGTTTTTTTTCAGTTGTGAAAAATTGATGAAGTTAACGTAAGCTTGAAAGTTGTTTTCTGATATTTGGATTTTTGATATGTTAGTCCGAGGCCAACTTATAGTTGTTATGTTATACATCGAAATTACAGAATCAATTGAGATATATATACTCAAATAAGAGATCTTACTGTGTCTTTGTCTTATAATTCTAAAAGTAGTTGCGCGTGTATGCAACTGATAGGCCTATTAATTTCATCTCGAGACCTCTGAAGTATGTACTTTGTTGAAAAAGGAGAAAGTTATGCTGCATATAAATATAATTTCGACTTGTGATATCGGTGATCTTGGCATCGTTTCTTATTTAGTAGCAGTATAGAACCGTTTACCACCTTTTTTTTAAGGTTAACCGTGGTGCCGGGCCAACTTGAGATATCGAAGACTAATTCCCTGAGATATATGTCACTTTTCACTAAAAAACAGGTAGGTACCAGGGAACCCTATCCATCACGGCTAGAATAAACCGGAAGAACTCACCAATTAACTCTGTCGGCTAAGACTAGATATCACGGTGTTTTTTTCTCTGTTGGGATTTAAATTTGAGACCTCATGGTGTTTAACATAGTTTATTAACCACTAGATCACACCCTTAGGTGCGTTTCCATACTCAAACTTAGTAGTTCATACTAGTACTAAGACGATTAAATGTAGTTATAGCACCCAACAAAGACCAAGAAAACTCTGCTTTCCTTCTTCGTATATCAATCAGATTAGTTTCTTCAGCTGTGTTCATTTTCCTTTGAGGGCGTTTTCGTTCTCCATTTCCATTTAAATAGTCCCACTCATACTACCCATCTTATTAAGTACTGTGAACGTAGCCCACTTCTAGTTTTAAATAAAGCTGAAAAAGAATATTATGAGTCACTGAACCTATTAGCATAAATATATACTTGTCATGCTTTTGTTTCCTTCCATAGGCCATAGATTCCTCATTTGCATCTCATTTTTTTTACATTATCGATATTTTTATTTGTGATTATGAATTTGATATTATATTTTTCTTTTTATGATTTGTAAAAATTATATATACAATCTTTTTTATTTTTTTGTAATGACCCGGAAGGTCATTTTTGAAAATTTTAAATATTTGCTTAACTTGAATTAATTAATGGATGGGTGGTCATAGATAATGAATTAATCAATATTTAGTGGGCTAATGTGATAATTTATTTAAGATCCTATGCCAATTGTCCCTCATATATTAAAATAAGTGAGTAAAATTTATCACTTTTGGTACATAATTAATTTAGAAAAAAAATAATAAAAAGGAAAAGAAGAAAAGGGCAAAGGGTTTTCGGCATTGCGGCTACGAACTTCTCCAGGTATTTCTTCCCCCTGCATTAATTTCTTTAATTGTTGCACACATATGTTTATATATAAAAATGTATGGTAGGAAGAAAGAGAATTAGCCAATCTTTAAAATTTTAATTATTTTATAATATTTTTGATGGTTGTAAAAAAAAATTATAATAATAATAATAACCTAATCATTGGCAATGATTGCCAGGATATGATTTAATATTTGTATGTTTGGCAAAATTTGGATGCAGATTATTAAATCTGTAATTTTTTTATTGTTTTTTTTCCATTTCGTAAAATCATCAACTTTAATATTTTCTTTTCTTTTATTTATTTTTCTTTTCTTATTGTTCACATTATAAAAATAAGATATTATTAAATTGGGTAGTTGGAAGTGATTGGAAAGGAAAATATATATAAAAATTTGTATTTTGTGAAGTTGAGAATGTATCAGGATAGTGACCTATACTGATTAAGCCTTTGACTAGATGGAAGTATTGGAGAGTAAATTTATAGAAATATCCTTACTATTGTTAGCATATTACAATTTAGGTTTGTTATACTAAGATAGATAATTAATTGTTGGTGGATTATTAGAGTTGGTATTGAAGAAAAAAAAAAGGAGGGACTTAACCTTAGACTTGGAACTTGGAAAATATAATAGTTTCAATGTTAGTTGGCATCTAGAATTACGAACTCGATTATAAATTTGAGGTAAAATTTTAGGTCAAGATTAAATACACAAAAGTGTGAGTGTTGTTAGTTCTGAAACCTTATTGTGAATATATATACTTGCATAGATTGCATCGATTTGGAAGCTCAACAGAAAGGGAAGGCTCAAGTCCCAGAGTGATTATTCGAGTGGTTAAGGCAAGTGGATTTCTAAACTCTTGTTAAGCGTATGAAATTCGTGTATTTCCTTGTGTGGTGTTGAGAACGATTTGGGGACTTGTTGCTTATTTGTCAGTGTGGTATTCCTTGCTGTAAATTGTGCTTTGTTATCAAAATGGTTATCTCCTCATTTTCATTTAAGAATATCAATTGCATTGTATCTGAGACATGATTGTGGTATAACGATGTATCATTTCGAGGGTCGTACCGCGCACCATGATGAATATTATATTTCGAGGGACGTATCACGCGCCGCGATAGTTACCATTATCGAGGGTCGTGTCGTGCGCCGCGACAGATGCATGGACAGATATGTCCCCCATGGGTCCCGGACCGAGAGACAGCGGATGTGTATCGTTAAGAAAGACATGCATCACGATATTTGACATTGTATCTCATGGCATTGCACATTTTATTATTGATGAACTTGAACATGTGTTTTGCTGATCTTGTGATTGTTTCTCTGTGAAGCTTGTGACTGTTGAATATTGAGTTGTTATTGAGAATGTGTAAACTGATAGAATGTGGTTATTGAGTGGTGTGTTTGGTAAACTGTTAGGCTGTAGCGTGGAGGTTTAGATAGGGCATAAGGAGTACCCGTATTTTTTTCACTTAGCTTGTGTTTAGAGGTTTTCTTGTTGGATACCGCGTGGTTTGGTTCTCACCCATTGCTTCTACAAATTTTTGTAGGTTACGAGCCCGGATTTTTGTGATACCTTCCATTCTTTTCATTTTCGAGGCATCTTGTGGAGGATTGTGAGGTAGCTGCTTGTCATCTCAGCAAACTTTCCTACTCCAGTTTATGACTTTGTTTTTACTTGAAAGACAACTTTATTTTAGACTTCTATATTATTTCAATTCTAATATTTACATTAGAGGCTTGTGCACGTGACAACCTAATTTTGGGGATTGGATTAATATGACTTGGTTTCATAATAGGAATTGTTGTTGGATTGTCATTTACTTCCGCACTTCGTTAGATATTGGGTTTTAGGCTTACTTGTCTTGGTAAGATTAGACGAGTGCCATCACACCCATTTTTTGGGTCGTGACAAAATTGTAACAGAGCCCCAGGTTCATAGGTCTCACGTGTATACAAGCCGAGTCTACGTAGAGTCTCAAGGATCAGTACGGAGACGTCTGTACTTATCTTTGAGAGGCTACGAGGATTACTAGGAAACTTCTTTTTTGTTCATTCTTTCTCATCGTGCGCAGTCAACTTCTTTAGTATTGAGTTGTTGTATACTCTTTTGACAGATGACGAGGACTAGAACTAATGTTACTGGTGGTAGAGGGAGGCACTTCCCAAGGCAGTTGTTGATGCCCCAGCTAGATGTAGGGGTAGATCTCGAGCTAGAGGTCGTGCTGGTAGTACGACAGTAGTCAGAGGTCGTGGACATGGAGCAGTACCAGCGAGAGGTCGTGCTAGAGAGGTCTCTACAGAACCTCAGATTGATGGCAGAGAGGACCAGGTTCCTCAAGATCCTGTAGTCACACCTTTGCTTCAGGATACACTATTGAGGGTGTTAAGTGTGCTAGAGGGATTTTATTAGGGTGGTGGTGCAACTACCACACCACATTACTCTCGTACTAGAGAGGGGGCTCAGACCCAAGAGCAGCAACAAGCTCCAGTTGTTCAGGATGCGGTGGGGCAACTACTGGTAGATCCCGCGGTTCAGAATAATGTTGCACCAGCAGTTGGGGGTCAAGTTGCATTGATGGTTGTTCTGACAGAGGATGAACAGCGTAGGTATGAGAGATTTCGAAAGATGGACCCACCTCAGTTTCTGGGTGGCAAGAGCAAGGATGCTCATGAGTTTCTAACTACCTGCCGAGAGTTACTAGAGGTGGTTGGATTAGCTGAGTCACATGGGGTTCGATATGCTACACTCCAGCTTCGTGGACCAGCAAGAGACTGATGGAGGACTTATTCAGGGGGTTTGCCAATTGGATCTCCTCCAGTGACTTGGGAGTAGTTTGCTAGTGCATTCCAAGATCGTTTTATCCTATGAAGCGTGAGAGATGAGAGTCGCTTAAGGTTTGAGAGTCTGAGACATGATGGTTTATCGGTTACAGAGTATGAGACGCGTTTTTTCCAGTTGTCTAGGCATGCGTAGGCCATTATTCCAAATGAGACAGAGAGGATCCGCAGATTTGTGAGGGGATTGACTTTCTCTATCAAGTCAGTTGTGTTTTGGTCATTTAGGGAGGGGGATTCTTTCCAGTCCATTGTGAGCGCCGCCAAAGAGGCGGAATTGATGGAGAGAGAGGAGTTTGGGGACCCTAAAAGAGCTCGTATATCAGGTCAGTTTCATGGTGCCTCATCTGGAGGTAGGGGATCACAAAGAGTGAGTGGTTCTTTTCAGCAGCGGGGACCTATTCATGCATCTATGCCGACATTTGACGGTGGCCAGACATCTAGTGGTTCTTATGTCCTGAGTCAGGGCTCGTACGGTTCACAGCAGCGACCTACAGGGTGAGGAAATTATTGTGGGTTTTCAAGGTCCACACAACAATTCCCAGGTCAAAGATTTTGTTTTACTTGTGGAGATCCCGATCATCTTATGCGGCAGTGTACTTCACAAAGGGGTCGTGATGGGCATCGACCTAATTCTTCATTCCAGACTAGACCACCAGCACCACAGGGTAGAGGTCGTGGCAGAGTTCAGTCAGGTAAAGGTGATAGAGTTTCTAGTAGTGCTGTTGCAGCTCAGCAGAGTGGGGGTAGAGGTACCACCCAGGATGGAGGTAGACGAGGAGGCCACTGCTATGCTTTCCCTAGGAGACCTGAGGCGGAGACCTCTGATGCTGTTATTACAGGTATCATCCCAGTATGCCATCGACCTGCGTCTGTGTTGTTTGATCCAGGTTCTACATTCTCTTATGTGTCTATGTATTTTGATGCTAAATTTGATATGATATGTGATAACATGACTGTACCTATTCGTGTTTCTACACCCGTGGGTAATCCCTTAGTGGTGGATCGAGTGTATCGATCCTGTCTTATTTCATTGGCTGGGTATGACACTTGGGTAGACTTAATCATTCTGGGGATGGTAGACTTTGATGTTATCTTGGGTATGAAATGGCTTTCTCCTTATCACGCTGTTCTTGATTGTAATGCTAACACTATGACTTTAGCAATGCCTGGTGTTCCGAGGGTTGAGTGGAAGAGTGTTAGTGGTTCTTATACTAGAAAGGTTATCTCTTTTATCCGTGCTCAGAGATTGGTAGAGATGGGGTGTTTGTCTTACTTTGCGTTTATTCGGGATACTAGTGTTAAACAACATCCCATGGACTCTGTTCTTGTGGTTCAGGAGTTTCCCGATGTATTTCCTTCTGACCTTCCAGGTGTTCCTCCCGATAGGGATATCGATTTTGCTATTGATTTGGAGGCGGGAACTAAGCCTATTTCTATCCCTCCATACCGTATGGCTCCAACAGAGTTGAAAGAGTTGAAGGATCAGTTGCAGGATTTATTGAGTAAGGGTTTTATTCGCCCTAGTGTATCACCTTGGGGTGCCCCTGTATTGTTTGTGAAGAAGAAGGATGGGACTATGAGGATGTGTATTGATTATAGACAGTTGAACAAGGTAAAAATGAAGAATAAGTATTCCACGTATTGATGACTTATTTGATCAGTTACAAGGGGAACATTGTTCTCTAAAATTGATTTGGCGTCTGGGTATCATCAGTTAAAGATTAGGGCATCATATATCCCTAAGACAGCTTTTCGAACTCAGTATGGGCATTATGAGTTTCTAGTGATGTCATTCGGATTGACTAATGCCCCCAACAGCATTCATGGAGTTGATGAATGGGGTGTTTCGGCCATACCTTGACTCTTTTGTGATTGTTTTTATCGATGACATCTTGGTTTACTCCAAGACTGAGGAGGACCATGTCCGACACCTGAGGATTGTACTTCAGAGGTTGAGAGAAGAGAAATTGTATGCTATGTTCTCAAAGTGTGAGTTCTGGCTTACTTCTATGACATTCTTGGGACACGTGGTGTCCAATGAGGGTATTAGAGTAGATCCGACCAAATTTGAGGCAGTTAAAGGCTGGACGCGACCTACTTCACCTACTTAGATTCAGAGTTTTGTGGGATTGGCAGGCTACTATCGACAATTTGTTCAGAGTTTCTCTACTATTGCAGCTCCATTAACTAGATTGACTCGACAAGATGTGCGTTTTCAATGGTCTGATGAGTGCGTGCAGAGCTTTCAAAAACTCAAGACTTTGTTGACTTCTGCTCCTGTGTTGACTCTACCTGAGGAAGGTGTAGACTTTACTGTGTATTGTGATGCTTCAGGAGTTCGTTTGGGTGGTGTGTTAATGCAGAAGGGGAAAGTGATTGCTTATGCTTCTAGGCAATTGAAGTCCCATGAGAAGAACTACCCTACTCATGATCTGGAGTTGGCGGCTATGGTATTTGTACTTAATTATGGCGTCATTATTTGTATGGACTGCATTGTGAGATCTTCACTGATCATCGGAGTCTTCAGTAAATCTATAGCCAGAGGGATTTGAACTTGAGGCAATGGAGATGGCTTGAGTTGCTGATGGACTATGATGTGACCATTTTGTATCATCTAGGAAAGGCCAATGTTGTGGCCGATGCTTTGAGTAGGAAGACTCCTAGCATGGGGAGCCTTGCTGCGCTTAGTATTGAGGAGAGACCATTGGCAAGAGACGTGCAGATATTAGCTAACAGTCTTGTCCGCTTGCAGATTTCAGAAGAAAGTGATGGGATTATTGCTTTTATTGAGGCTCGGTCTTCTTTAGTCGAGCAGATCCGTGCACACCAGTTTGATGATGAAAAATTATGTCTTATTCGAGACAAAGTATTGAGAGGGGAAGCTAAGGAGGTTGTCTTTGATTCTGATGGTGTCTTACAGATCGGAGGCAGAATTTATGTGCCCAGGACAGGCAATTTGATTAGATTGATTCTTGAGGGGTCCATTGTTCTCGGTATTCCATTCATACGGGAGCGGCAAAGATGTATCATGATCTGAGTCAGCATTACTGATGGTGTGGGATGAAGAGAGATATCTCAAACTTTGTTTCGAGGTGTTTGACTTGCCAGCAGGTCAAGTATGAGCACCAGCGGCCCGGGGGTGTATCTCAGAGGATGCCTATTCCTACTTGGAAGTGGGAGCGGATTACTATGGACTTTGTTGTGGGTTTGCCTACCTAAGTGGGTGGTTATGACTCTATTTGGCTTGCTGTTGATAGGCTGACCAAGTCTGCCCACTTCATCCCGGTTCGGGTGAAGTATACAACAGAAAAGTTAGCCGAGCTATATATTAGTCAGATTGTGCGACTACATGGAGTTCCTATTTCTATTATATCAGATCGAGGTTTACTATTTACTTCTCACTTCTGGAAGGCATTACAACATGGTCTAGGTACTCAGTTAGATATAAGCAAGGCATTTCACCCTCAGACAGATGGTCAATCTGAGCGGACCATTTAGGTATTGGAAGATATGCTTCGAGCATGTGTGATCCATTTTGGTGCAAGATGGGATCGACATTTACCCTTAGCGGAGTTTGCCTATAATAACAGTTATCACTCTAGTATTCAAATGGCCCCATTTGAGGCATTGTATGGTAGACAATATAGATCTCCGATTGGTTGGTTTGATTCGGCGGAGATGGACTCTTTGGATACAGACTTGCTTAGGGATGTTATCGAACAAGTTCGTATGATTCAGTATAGACTATTGACAGCCCATAGTTGACAGAAGAGTTATGCAGACCAGAGAGTTAGAGCCTTTGTGTTTATGGAGGGTGATCATGTTTGGCTCCGAGTATCACCCATGAAGGGTGTGATGAGGTTTGGAAAGAAGGGCAAGCTTAGCCCTAGGTTCATTGGACCTTTTGAGATTTTGAGCCGAGTGGGAGAGGTGGCCTATAAGTTGGCCTTGCCACCTAGTTTGTCGGCAATTCATCCTGTTTCCACGTCTCTATGCTTCAGAAGTATATTCCGGATTAATCTCATGTGATTTCACTCGATTCTGTGGAGCTGGGTCCAGACTTGACATATGAGGAGGAGCCTATAGCTATATTGGATAGGCAAATCTGAAAGCTTAGGACCAAGGAGCTTGTTTCAGTGAAGGTGCAATGGAAGCACCGTTCAGTAAGAGAAGCAACTTGGGAGACAGAGTCTGACATGCGTGCCAGATATCCTCAACTTTTTGAAGCATCAGGTACTTTATTTTACTTTATGTTCGAGGATGAACATGATTTTTAGTGGTGGATAATGTAATGACCCGAAAAATCATTTTTGGAAATTTTGAATATATATGCTTAACTTGAATTAATTAATGGATGGGTGGTAATAGATAATGAATTAATCAATAGTTAGTGGGCTAATGTGATAATTTATTTAAGATCCTATACCAATTGTCCCTCATATATTAAAATAAGTGAGTAAAATTTATCACTTTTGGTACAAAATTAATTTAGAAAAAAAATAATAAAAAGGAAAAGAAGAAAAGGGCGAAGGGTTTTCGGCATTGCGGCTACGAACTGTTCCAGGTATTTTTTCCCCCTGCATTAATTTCTTTATATGTTGCACATATATGTTTATATATAAAAATGTATGGTAGGAAGAAAGAAAATTAGACAACCTTTAAAATTTTAATTATTTTATAATATTTTTGATGGATGTAAACAAAAAAAAAAACCTAATCATTGGCAATGATTGCCAGGATATGATCTAATATTTGTATGTTTGGCAAATTGTCAATGCAGATTACTAAATCTGCAATTTTTTTTAATTCTTTTTTTCCATTTCGTAAAATCATCAACTTTAATATTTTCTTTTCTTTTCTTTATTTTTCTTTTTTTAATGTTCACATTATAAAAATAAGATATTATTAAATTGGGTTGTTGGAAGTGATTGGAAAGGAAAATATATATAAAAATTTGTATTTTGTGAAGTTGAGTATGTATCAGGATACTGACCTCTACTGATTAAGCCTTTGACTAGATGAAAGTATTAATGAGTAAATTTATAGAAATATCCTTACTATTGTTAGCATATTATAATTTAAGTTTGTTATACTAAGATAGATAATTAGTTGTTGGTGGATTAATAGAGTTGGTATTGAAGAAAAAAAAAGAAGGGACTTAACCTTAGACTTGGAACTTGGAAAATATAATAGTTGGCATCAAGAATTACGAACTTGATTATAAATTTGAGGTAAAATTGTAGGTCAAGATTAAACACACAAAAGTGTGAGTGTTGTTAGTTCTTAAACCTTATTGTGAATATATATACTTGCATAGATTGCATCGATTTGGAAGCTCAACCGAAAGGGAAGGCTCAAGTCCCAGAGTGATTATTCGAGTGGTTAAGGCAAGTGGATTTCTAAACTCTTGTTAAGCGTATGAAATTCGTGTATTTCCTTGTGTGGTGTTGAGAACGATTTGGGGACTTGTTGCTTATTTGTTAGTGTGGTATTCCTTGCTGTAAATTGTGCTTTGTTATCAAAATGGTTATCTCTTCATTTTCATTTGAGCATGTCAATTGCATTGTATCTGAGACATGATTGTGGTATAACGATGTATCATTTCGAGGGTCGTACCGCACGCCGTGATGGATGTTATATTTCGAGGGACGTATCGCGTGCCGTGATGGTTACCATTATCGAGGGTCGTATCATGCGTCGCGACAAATGCGTGGACAGATATGTCCCCCATGGGTCCCGGACTGAGAGACAGCGGGTGTGTATCGTTAAGAAAGACATGCATCACGATATTTGACATTGCATCTCATGGAATTGCACATTTTATTATTGATGAACTTGAACATGTGTTTTGCTGATCTTGTGATTGTTTCTCTGTGAAGCTTGTGACTATTGAATATTGAGCTGTTATTAAGAATGTGTAAACTGATAGAGTGTTGTTAGTGAGTGATGTGTTTTGTAAACTGTTAGGCTGTAGCGTGGAGGTTTAGATAGGGCGTAAGGAGTTCCCGTATTTTGTTCACTTAACTTGTGTTTAGAGGTTTTCTTGTTGGGTATCGCGTGGTTTGGTACTCACCCCTTTCTTCTACAAATTTTTGTAGGTTACGAGCCCGGATTTTTGTGATACCTTCCATTCTCTTCGTTTTCAAGGCATCTTGTGGAGGATTGTGAGGTAGCTGCTTGTCATCTCAGCGAACGTTCCTACTCCAGTTTATGACTTTGTTTTTACTTTAAAGACAACTTCATTTTAGACTTCTATATTATTTCAATTCTAATATTTACATTAGAGGCTTGTGCACGTGACAACCTGATTTTGGGGATTGGATTAATATGACTTGGTTTCATAATAGGAATTGGTGTTGGATTGTCATTTACTTCTGCACATTGTTAGATATTGACTTTTAGGCTGACTCGTCTTGGTGGGATTAGACGAGTGCCATCACACCAATTTTTTGGATCGTGACATTTTTACCGCATATTCATGTTTAATCGAAGCAAGATTAACATGACTTTTGACCACAATTGAGTTGATCATGACGATATTCATCATATGTGTCACTTTAATATTTATTTTTCATGTGTCGTAACTAATTTTTTTTATATATATACATATATATATGTGTGTATATGTATATGTATATGTATATATATATACACATACACACACACATATATATATACATATATATGTATATATATATATATATATAAAGAAAATCGAATAATATATATATTATTCAGATTTATTAGTTGCAATACAAACATTGTATCAAGTATTATGAGGTAAACGTGCAACACATGTTTCATAAAACTAATATTATTATAAGTGAAAAATACTCAAGTTAAAAGTTGAGTTACGAAAATGTCCTTGTAAAGTAATAATAGTTGTGGATAAAAATGAAAATTTTTTCATTAATTTTAATATTATGTTCAACATTATTATTGTTATATATTTATGAAAAATTAATTCACATTAATTTCAATATATATGTATATATATATATATATACACACACATACACACACACACACGAATAGTCGGTTTTCAATTTTTACGAAGTTTGAACTTATATTGTTTATATAAAGCGAGAATATTAAGAGTTTTTCTTTCACTTTATTTGAAGTTTGGATCTTTATTGCTTTAATAAATAAATAAAACTAAGAGTTGTAATAGAAGATGAAGGGTCACCATATGTGGATTTATAAAAGGGCAACTTGCACATATATCAAACAAAAGATTCATATTTGTATGCTATAGCAAACTTTGCATAATTGCGCTCCATAGCAAACATAAAAACTGTATAATTCGCTATACATATACAAGTGTATAATTCGCTGGCCTAAATTGTATAATTCGCTGGCCTAAATTGTATAATTCGCTGGCTTATTTCGCTGCAATCGTATAATTCGCTATCCTATTTCACTGCAATTGTATAATGCACAATTGTATAATTCACTACCTGTTTCGCTGCAATATTAAGTGTATAGCAAGAAGATATATTTTTTTCTCTCGCTTTATACAAAAACAGAAACACAATATATACACTTCTGTTGTATAAAGCTAGAAAAATTTTATTTCGCTCCATTTGTATAATTCGCAATTGTATAATTTGGTGACCTTTTTCTCTGCAATATTTGAAGTAAAATGTTTGTAAATTGTATAATTAAGTGTATAACACGAAGATATATATTTTTGCATGTGTATATACAATTTTCTCTCGCTTTATGCAAAACAAAAAAAGAATTATACACTTCTGTGTATAAAACGAGAGATGCGAGCGAGAATGGAGAGTGGCGAGCGAGATTTCTGGGAGAGAGACGCTGCAAATTTTAGCTAACGTTTGCTATGGATCAAAATTAAATCAAACTCTAGCTATTCCATCTATTTTAGGTTATTAGTTTGCTATTATATACAATTTTCCCATTTATAAAAGTAATACTACTTTTTTATTCAAGCCCATCTTGCCGTTATAATAAGTTTCCTTTTCAATTTTTTTTGTTTGATTACTTTATGTTTAAACTTTTTGTAATTGTTACTAGATATTATTTAAATGGGTTTGGGCTGAATTTTAAATTGTAATATCAATTTTATAGGTGTATGACAAATTATAAGGCCAAACACAGTGAGATTGATAAATATATTGGTACAAAAGCCAATTTTAGTCTACAAATGCACATTTATGTGCACATATTTTTAATTGGTCTAATATTTTATATCCATTATCACTTGATATTATATTCCACTAAGGTTGAATGATACATTTTATTGAATGATAAGTCATTATCCAAATTAGGATGGATCAATTACCACTTAACATTCTATTATTCTTCCTTTCTTTTTGAGATCACAAATATTCTAAATATGTCTATTAGTCTTGAAATTAATTGAAATCTTAGCTACTATAAATAATTTATATGTGTTTCTAATTTTCACATTTAGATATTGAGGCTCTAATTAACTTTGCATATATATGACATAGAAGTTTCGTTATTTTTTTGGGAAAATGCAGAAGTACCCCCCTTCCCCAACCTATACCCGAAATTATAGAAACACTTATACTATACTAATGTCCTATTACCCCCCTTAACTTAGTTTATAAGCCATTTTCTACCCCTTTTTGGCCTATGTAACTTTAATGACCCGGAAGGTCATTTTTGGAAATTTTAAATATTAGTGTAACTTGAGTTAATTAATCGATAGTTTATGGGCTAAAGGGATAATTTATTTAAGACCCTTTACCCTTTAGACTATATTTACTAAAATATGTGGGTAAAACCTATCACTTTTAGTACTTAATTAATCTATTTTTTTTAAAAAAAATAGAAGATAAAATAAAGAGAACTGGGAGAAACCCTAAGCGACATGAGCAGTGAGTGCTTTTAACTTCTAGTATGTAATTCCACTATGCTTTTATAATTTTTGTTCTGTACGTAATTTCTAGGAAAATATAGTGAACATTTAATGGTGTGTTTTTTTGTTCAAATTGAGTCTTAAGTGGAAAAAAATAAGTGGGAAAAATAATAAAATACTTATATTCAATCGATGAACTAATATGGATTTGGCAATTCATTTATTTTTGGTTACGGTAGATGTAATTAAAAAGTTGGAGATATATTCTATGGTTGGTAATTGGGTAATAAATCTATGATTATAGGGCAATGATAGGAAGAGCATGATGGGTGGGGTATTAATTACATAGGTTTGCACTTTTGCATAATATCTTTAGTTGCAGTTCTTGATAAAAGTTAGTTGCAGGTTTATCATTCGTGGTTGAATTTATATTGTACAATATTATATCATTATTCAAATTTTAGATATATTGAGATATGTAATTAATTAACGGGGGGTATAATATTATATTAAAGTTATTAGAGTTGTAGTGTTTGAAGATATTATAACTTAACCCTAGGCTTAAATTCGAGAAACATCAAAGTTGAACAAATAGTACTATGAGTATTGTTAGTTGGAATCTTATTGTGGTCATTTATTTGAATAGATTGCATTGAGTTAGAAGTTCAACGAAAGGGGAAAGCTAAAGTCCCGAAGTGATTGTTCGATAAATTGAGGCAAGTGGATTTCTAAATTCTTGTTAAGCATATGAAATTCGTGTATTTCCTTGTGTGGTGTTGAGAATGATTTGGAGACTTGTTGCTTATTTGTTAGTGTTTTCTTCCTTGCTGCAAATTGTGCTTTCTTATAAAAACGGTTATCTCCTCATTTCTCATTTGAGCATGTCATTTGCATTGTATCTGAGACATGATTGTGATAAGAGGATGTACTATTTCGAGGGTCGTATCGCGCGCCGCGATGGATATTATATTTCGACGGACGTATCGCCGCCATGATGGTTACTATTATGAAGGGTCATGTCGTGCGCCGCGACAGATGCATGGACAGATATGTCCCTCATGGGTCCCGAACTGAGAGACAACGGGTGTGTATCGTTAGGGAAGACATGCATCACTATACTTGACATTGCATCTCATGGCATTACACATTTTATTATTGATGAACTTGAACACGTGTTTCGCTGATCTTGTGATTGTTTCTCTGTGAAGCGTGTGACTGTTGAATATTGAGTTGTTATTGAGAATGTGTAAACTGATAGAGTGTGGTTATTGAGTTGTGTGTATGGTAACTGTAAACTATTAGCTGTAGCGTGGAGGTTTAGATAGGGTGTAAGGAGTACCTGTATTTTGTTCACTTAACTTGTGGTTAGAAATTTGCTTGTTGGGTACCGCATGGTTTGGTACTCACCCCTTGCTTCTACAAATTTTTGTAGGTTACGAGCGTGGATCTTCTTGATACATGTCATTCTTTTCGTTTTCGAGGCATCTGGTGGAGGGTTGTGAGGTAGCTGCTTGTCATCCCAGTGAACTTTCCTACTCCATTTTATGATTTTGTTTTTACTTGAAAGACAACTTCATTTTAGACTGCTATTTTGTTTCAATTCTAATATTTACATTAGAGGCTTGTGCACGTGACAACCTGGTTTTGGGAATTGAATTAATATGACTTGGTTTCATAATAGAAATTGTTGTTGAATTGTCATTACTTCCGCACTTTGTTAGATATTTGGTTTTAGGCTGACTTTTCTTTGTGGGATAAGACGAGTGCCATCACGCCCATTTTTGGGTCGTGACAAAATGGTATCAGAGCCCTAGGTTCATAGGTCTCACGTGTATACAAGCCGAGTCTACGTAGACTCTCAAGGATCAGTACGGAGACGTCTGTACTTATCTTTGAGAGGCTACATGGATTACTAGGAAATTTCTTTTTGTTCATTCTTTCTCATCGTGCGTAGTCACCTTCTTTAGTACTCAGTTGATGTATACTCTTTTGACAGATGACGAGGGCTAGAAATAATGTTACTGGTGGTAGAGGGGAAGCACTTTTCCGAGGCAGTTGTTGAGGCCCCAGCTAGAGGTAGGGGTAGATCTCGAGCTAGAGGTCGTGCTAGTAGTACGACAATAGCCAGAGGTCATGGACGTGGAGCAGCACCAGTGAGAGGTCGTGCTAGAGAGGTCTCTATAGAACCACAGATTGACGGCAGGGAGGACCAGGTTCCTTCAGATCCTGTAGTCACACCTTTGCTTCAAGATACACTATTGAGGGTGTTAAGTGTGCTAGAGGGCTTTTCTCAGGGTGGTGGTACGACTACCACACCACATGACTCTCGTACTAGAGAGGGGGCTCAGACCCAGGAGCAACAACAAGCTCCAGCTGTTCAGGATGCGGTGGGGCAACTACCAGTAGATCCCGCGGTTCAGAATGATGTTGCACCAGCAGTTGGGGGTCAAGTTGCATCGATGATTGTTTTGACAGAGAATGAGCAGCGTAGGTATGAGAGATTTCGAAAGATGGACCCACCTCAGTTTCAGGGTGGGAAGAGCGAGGACGCTCATGAGTTTCTAACTACCTGCCGAGAGTTACTAGAGGTGGTTGGATTAGGTGAGTCACATGGGGTTCGATATGCTACACTCCAGCTTCGTGGACCAGCGAGAGACTGGTAGAGGACTTATTCGGGGGTTTTGCCAGTTGTATCTCCTCCAGTGACTTGGGAGTAGTTTGCTAGTGCATTCCAAGATCGTTTTATCCCTTGGAGCGTGAGAGAGGAGAGTCGCTTGAGGTTTGAGAGTCTGAGACAGGATGGTTTATCGGTTACAGAGTATGAGGCGTGTTTTTGCCAATTTTCTAGGCATGCGTTGGCCATTATTCCAAATGAGACGGAGAGGATCCGCAGATTTGTGAGGGGATTGACTTTTCTATTAGATCAGCTGTATTTCGGGCATCTAGGGAGGGGGCTTCTTTCCAATCCATTGTGAGCGCCTCCAAAGAGGTGGAATTGATGGAGAGAGAGGAGTTTGGGGACTCTAAAAGGGCTCGCATATCAGGTCAGTTTCATGGAGCCTCATCTGGAGGTAGGGGATCACAGAGATTGAGTGGTTCTTTTCAGCAGCGGGGACCTATTCATGCATCTATGCCAACATTTGAGGGTGGCCAGACATCTAGGGGTCTTATAGCCCGGGTCAGAGCTCGTACGGTTCACAGCAGCGACCTACAGGGCGAGGAAATTATAGTGGGTTTTCAGGGTCCACACAACAGTTCCCAGGTCAGAGATTTTGTTTTACTTGTGGAGATCCTGATCATCTAATGCGGCAGTGTACTTCACAAAGGGGTCGTGGTGGGCCTCGACCTAATTCTTCATTCCAGACTAGACCACCAGCACCACAGGGTAGAGGTCGTGTCAGAGTTTAGTCAGGTAGAGTTGATAGAGTTTCTAGTAGTGGTGTTGCAGCTCAGCAGAGTGGGGGTAGAGGTACCACCTAGGATGGAGGTGGACGAGGAGGCCACTGCTATGCTTTCCCCGGGAGACCTGAGGCGGAGACCTCTGATGAAGTTATTACAAGTATCATCCCAGTATGCCATCTACCTACGTCTTTGTTGTTTGATCCAGGTTCTACATTCTCTTATGTGTCTACGTATTTTGCTGCTAAATTTGATATGATATGTGATAGCATGACTGTACCTATTCGTGTTTCTACACCCGTGGGTAAGCCCTTAGTGGTGGATCGAGTGTATCGATCCTGTCTTGTTTCTTTGGCTGGGTATGACACTTGGGTAGACTTAATCATTCTGGGGATGGTGAACTTTGATGTTATCTTGGGTATGGATTGGCTTTCTCCTTATCATGTTGTCCCTGATTGTACTGCTAAGACTGTGACATTAGCAATGCCTGGTGTTCCGAGGGTTGAGTGGAAGAGTTTTAGTGGTTCTTATCCTAGCAAGGTCATCTCTTTTATCCGTGCTCAGAAATTAGTGGAGAGGGGGTGTTTGTCTTACTTAGCGTTTATTCGGGATACTAGTGTTGAACCACCTCCCATGGACTCTGTTCCCGTGGTTCAGGAGTTTCTCGATGTATTTCCTTCTGATCTTCCAGGTGTTCCTCCCGATAGGGATATCGATTTTGCTATTGATTTGGAGTCGGGCACTAAGCCTATTTCTATCACTCCATACCGTATGGCTCCAGCAGAGTTGAAAGAATTGAAGGGTCAGTTGCAGGATTTATTGAGTAAGGGTTTTATTCGCCGTAGTGTGTCACCTTGGGGTGCCCCTGTATTGTTTGTGAAGAAGAAGGATGGGACTATGAGAATGTGTATTGATTACAGACAGTTGAACAAGGTAACAGTGAAGAATAAGTATCCTCTTCCGCGTATTGATGACTTATTTGATCAGTTACAGGGAGCATCATTGTTCTCTAAGATTGATTTGAGGTCTGGGTATCATCAGTTGAAGATTAGGGCATCAGATATCCCTAAGACAACTTTTCAGACCCGGTATGGGAATTATGAGTTCCTAGTGATGTCCTTCGGATAGACTAATGCCCCTGCAGCATTCATGGAGTTGATGAATGGGGTGTTTCGACCATACCTTGATTCTTTTGTGATTGTTTTCATCGATGACATCTTGGTTTACTCCAAGACTGAGGAGGACCATGTCCGACACCTGAGGATTGTACTTCAGAGGTTGAGAGAAAAGAAGTTGTATGCCAAATTCTCAAAGTGTGAGTTCTGGCTTACTTCTGTGGCATTCTTAGGACACGTGGTGTCCAAGGAGGGTATTAGAGTAGATCCGGCCAAGATTGAGGTAGTTAGAGGCTGGACGCGACCTACTTCACCTACTGAGATTAGGATTTTTATGGGATTGACAGGCTATTATCGACGATTTGTTCAGAGTTTCTCTACTATTGCAGCTCCATTGAGTTTATTGACAGGACAAAATGTGGGTTTTCAGCTGTCTGATGAGTGTGAGGAGAGCTTTCAAAAGTTCAAGACTTTGTTAACTTCTGCTTGTTAGTTGACTCTACCTGAGGAAGGTGTAGAATTTACTGTGTATTCTGATGCTACAGGAGTTGGTTTGGGTGGTGTGTTGATGCAGAAGGGGAAAGTGATTGCTTATGCTTCTAGGCAATTGAAGTCCCATGAGATGAACTACCCTACTCATGATATGGAGTTAGCGGCTGTGGTATTTGTACTTAAGTTATGGCGTCATTATTTGTATGGAGTGCATTATGAGATTTTCACTGATCATCGGAGACTTCAGTATATCTTTAGCCAGAGGGATTTGAACTTGAGGCAACGGAGATGGCTTGTGTTGCTGAAGGACTATGATGTGACCATTCTGTATCATCCAGGAAAGGCCAATGTTGTGGCCGATGCTCTGAGTAGGAAGACTTCTAGCATGGGAAGTCATGCAGCGCTTAGTATTGAGGAGAGACCATTGGCTAAAGATGTGAAGATATTATCTAACAGTCTTGTCCGCTTGCAAATTTCAGAAGAGAGTGATGGGATGATTGCTTTTATTGAGGCTCGGTCTGCTTTAGTCGAGCGAATCCGTGCACACCAATTTGATGATGAAAAATTATGTCTCATTTGAGACAAAGTATTTAGAGGGGAAGCTAAGGAGTCTGTCCTTGATTCTGATGGTGTCTTGCGGATCGGAGGCAGAATTTGTGTGCCCAGGACAGGCGATTTGATAAGATTGATTCTTGAGGAGGCCCATTGTACTCGGTATTCCATCCATCCGGGAGCGGCGAAGATGTATCATGATATGAGTCAGCATTACTGGTGGTGTGGGATGAAGAGAGATATTTCAGACTTTGTTTCGAGGTGTTTGACTTGCCAGCAGGTCAAGTGTTAGCACCAGCGGCCCGGGGGTGTATCTCAGAGGATGCCTATTCCTACTTGGAAGTGGGAGCGGATTACTATGGACTTTGTTGTGGGTTTTCCTACCACAATGGGTGGTTATGACTCTATTTGGGTTGTTGTTGATAGGCTGACCAAGTCTGCCCACTTCATCACGGTTCGGGTAAAGTATACAGCAGAAAAGTTAGCCGAAATATATATTAGTCAGATTGTGC
Organism: Solanum lycopersicum; assembly: GCF_036512215.1. Classification (NCBI taxonomy): domain Eukaryota; kingdom Viridiplantae; phylum Streptophyta; class Magnoliopsida; order Solanales; family Solanaceae; genus Solanum; species Solanum lycopersicum. Next base: position 26,601,069 of record NC_090800.1, read on the forward strand.
GACTACATGGAGTTTCTGTTTCTATCATATCAGATCGAGGTTCACTATTTACTTCTCACTTCTGGAAGGCATTACAAGATGGTCTAGGTACTCAGTTAGATATGGGTACGACATTTCACCCTCAGACAGATGGTCAATCTGAGCGGACCATTCAGGTATTGGAAGATATGCTTCGAGCGTGTGTGATCGATTTTGGTGCAAGATGGGATCGACATTTACCCTTAGCGGAGTTCGCCAATAATAACAGTTATCACTCTAGTATCCAAATGGCCCCATTTGAGGCATTGTATGGTAGACGGTATAAATCTTCTATTGGTTGGTTTGATTCGGCGGAGATGGACTCTTTGGATACAGACTTTCTTAGAGATGCTATGGAACAAGTCCGTATGATTAAGTATAGTCTGTTGACAGCCCAGAGTCGACAGAAGAGTAATGCAGACCGGAGAGTTAGAGCCTTAGTGTTAATGGAGGGTGATCATGTTTGGCTCCGAGTATCACCCATGAAGGGTGTGATGAGGTTTGGAAAGAAGGGCAAGCTTAGCCCTAGGTTCATTGGAACTTTTGAGATTTTGAGCCGAGTGGGAGAGGTGGCCTATAAGTTGGCCTTGCCACCTAGTTTGTCAGCAGTTCATCCTGTTTTCCATGTCTCTATGCTTCGGAAGTATATTCCGGATGAATCTCATGTGATTTCACTTGATTCTGTGGAGTTGGGTCCAGAATTGACATTTGAGGAGGAGCTTATAGCTATTTTTGATAGCCAGGTTCAAAATCTTAGAACCAAGAAGGTTGCTTCAGTGAAGGTGCATTAGAAGCACCGAACAGTGGGAGAGGCAACTTGGGAGACTGAGTCTGACATGCGTGCCAGATATCCTCAACTTTTTGAAGCATCAGGTACTTTCTTTTACTTTATTTTCGAGGACGAACATGATTTTTAGTGGTGGATAATGTAATGACCTGGAAGGTCATTTTTGGAAATTTTAAATATTAGTGTAACTTGAGGTAATTAATCGATAGTTTATGGGCTAAAGTGATAATTTATTTAAGACCCTATACCCTTTAGACTATATTTACTAAAATATGTGGGTAAAACCTATCACTTTTAGTACATAATTAATCTATTTTTTTTAAAAAAAATAGAAGATAAAATAAAGAGAACTGGAGAAACCCTAAGCGACATGAGCAGTGAGTGCTTTTAACTTCTGATAAGTAATTCCACTATGCTTTTATAATTTTTGTTCTGTACGTAATTTCTAGGAAAATATAGTCAACATTTAATGGTGTGTTCTTTTCAAATTGAGTCTTAAGGGGACAAAAATAAGTGGGAAAAATAATAAAATACTTATATTCAATCAATGAACTAATATAGATTTGGCAATTCATTTATTTTTGGTTACTGTAGATGTAATTAAAAAGTTGGAGATATATTCTATGGTTGGTAATTGGGTATTTAATCTATGATTATAGGGCAATGATAGGAAGAGCATGATGGGTGGGGTATTAATTACATAGGTTTGCACTTTTGCATAATATCTATAGTTGCAGTTCTTGATAAAAGTTAGTTGAAGGTTTATCATTCGTGGTTGAATTTATATTGTACAATATTATATCATTATTCAAATTTTAGATATATTGAGATATGTAATTCATTAACGGGGGTATAATATTATATTAACGTTATTAGAGTTGTAGTTTTTGAAGATATTATAACTTAACCCTAGGCTTAAATTTGAGAAATATCAAAGTTGAACATATAGTACTATGATAATTGTTAGTTGGAATCTTATTGTGGTAATTTATTTGAATAGATTGCATTGAGTTAGAAGTTCAACGAAAGGGGAAAGCTAACGTTCCGAAGTGATTGTTCGATAAATTGAGGCAAGTGGATTTCTAAACTCTTGTTAAGCGTATGAAATTCGTGTATTTCCTTGTGTGGTGTTGAGAATGATTTGGAGACTTGTTGCTTATTTGTTAGTGTTGTATTCCTTGCTGCAAATTGTGCTTTCTTATAAAAACGTTTATCTCCTCATTTCTCATTTGAGCATGTCATTTGCATTGTATCTGAGACATGATTGTGATAAGAGTTAAGTGATAAGAGGATGTACTATTTTAAGGGTCGTATCGCGCGCCGCGATGGATATTATATTTCGAGGGTCGTATCGCGCGCCGCGATGGTTACTTTTATCGAGGGTCGTGTCGTGCGCCGCGATAGATGCATAGACAGATATGTCCCCCATGGGTCCCGGACTGAGAGACAGCGGGTGTGTATCGTTAGGGAAGACATGCATCACTATACTTGACATTGCATCTCATGGCATTACACATTTTATTATTGATGAACTTGAACACGTGTTTCGCTGATCTTGTGATTGTTTCTCTGTGAAGCTTGTGACTGTTGAATATTGAGTTGTTATTGAGAACGTGTAAACTGATAGAGTGTGGTTATTGAGTTGTGTGTATGGTAACTGTAAACTATTAGGCTGTAGCGTGGAGGTTTAGATAGGGTGTAAGGAGTACCCGTATTTTGTTCACTTAACTTGTGTTTAGAGGTTTGCTTGTTGGGTACTGCATGGTTTGGTACTCACCCCTTGCTTCTACAAATTTTTGTAGGTTACGAGCGTGGATCTTCTTGATACCTGTCATTCTTTTCGTTTCCGAGGCATCTTGTGGAGAGTGTTGAGCTAGCTGCTTGTCGTCCCAGCGAACTTTCCTACTCTAGTTTATAATTTTGTTTTTACTTGAAAGACAACTTCATTTTAGACTCCTATTTTGTTTCAATTCTAATATTTACATTAGAGTCTTGTGCACGTGACAACCTGGTTTTGGGAATTGAATTAATATGACTTGGTTTCATAATAGAAATTGTTGTTGAATTGTCATTACTTCCGCACTTTGTTAGATATTTGGTTTTAGGATGACTAGTCTTGGTGGGATAAGACGAGTGCCATCATGCCCATTTTTGGGCCGTTACAGTAACACTATCTTGAAAAAAAAAGTCAACTAGTGTTGGGCCTACATGATAGTGCCACGTAGGCCGAAAAGGGATAGAAAATTATTAATAAAATTAGTTCAATGGGGTAATAGAACCTTAGTATAGTATATGTGTGTATCTGAGGTTTCGGACATAGGTTGAGGGGGTACTTGTGCATTATTCCTAGTTTTTTTAATCATTTTTCTATATTAAAAGGTCACATTTCACACCTTTTCAGTTCTAGAATCTATATTTTTAATAATCTGAATAGTTTTCTTTCCTTTTGTATTTACAACCCCTAAATTAATTGTGTAAATTTATGATAATTTATTGTGTTCTTTCATGTATCTCTATATAAATGTAAATATATAAGTAAGTTTTTGAATTAGATAGTGAGGTATAGTAATTGACATTTTCAGAACAAAAGATTATTAGTTGTTCATGTTACCTTTTCTTGATTTTAATTATGTCTATATTCTTAGAATATAGAGAATTTTCATTACTATATTGACGTGGCTTTATACTCTCATTTTAGAAAAATAATTTTGATACTAATTTCTTTATTGTGTGATAATGGTTCTTTTTATGCTATAAGTAATTAGTGTAGTTTATTTTAGGCGTATGAATTTCACAAAGTTGATCAAATTGTTACAATATGGAAAGCTTTATGCACTATTTTTATTAAGTTATTAACTATTCTATGTGATATAAAAGTTATCTTATGTTTAGGGGTTACATATTTTATAAAATAATAGATTGATTGTTCATATATTCCAAATTGTATATTTTTTCGTTGAGTAGTTTGTGATACATATTCTTGTGTGATTTTATGAACATACCATATATAATATCATCACGTAACTCACGTGTGAAGCACGTATCCAAGACTAGTATGTAGTTAATACAATGAAAATAATTGATGAATCAAAAGTTTATCCCAAAATCCGTTTTCCCATAACATAAAGATCCTAAAGATACATTTTTCACAAAAAGATTGAGTTCAAATTGATAAAACTTCAATTTCCCCAACGAAATATATGAATAAACAAAGAAAATCATATGAAGAAATCATGAGAGAATGTCATACTACCCCCTATATTATATCAAGAAGAATTTTGTAAGAATCACACAGTTCTGAGCTCTAGATTCCCAACATACTCAAAATACCAATTGAACTCAATATGATATTTGAAATATCTAAATAATAATATTTATGTCGGAAACGAACAACTTAATTTTTTACTAAAAGAGTTATAACTTTCTCAAATGATAGCAAAATGAACCGATTCTTTTATTTAATCAAACTCAATTCCATGCTCATTTGCCTAGACATATATCATTTATGTTTGGTAAACAATTATTCATAGAACCTTTTAGTTAACACAAATTGTTGAAACAATGCAAAAAAATCCCCAAAAAAACTTGACTCACATGAACTTCATCTCGAACCTCCCATAGACAAATGCCAGCATACCCAACCCTTGTCTTGCCTTTAACCTAATTTGTTCTTCCCAGGCAATTTGTTCAACTTGGCTTGCCACTCACACACCAGGGCTGGTCCAGTGGCCTCGGTGAACCCATAGGCGTGGACCACATGGAAACTCTCATTATTTTGGCAAATCTCAAAATGTAATTTCGAATACAAGAGAAAACAAAATATAATGAAGAAAATTTAGCAAGGAAAATTACAATTACTGTGTACAACAAAAAAAATATTTTAGAAATTTTAGTTTTAGTATGATTAAATGTTAACCATTGTACGATTTTAATCTCTACTAAAGCCGTGCTCTAACTATAAAAGGTGATAATAAAGGGCTTGGACAATACATGAAAAAAAACACTTCAAATTTAGGATTAAATCAAAGTCTTTTCTCCCTTTTTGAAACTTTATGCACAAAAATTGCAGATTCCTCTCAGGTTTGATCAACACTCTGACATGCTAGAAGCAAAAGAAGGTTATTTCTTTGGGTGAAAATTCGACAACCTTCTTTTGCTTCTAGCTATTTAGAGTGTTGATCAAACCGGAGAAGATATGCAGTTTTTGTGCATAAAGTTTCAAAAAGAGAAAAAAGGGAGGAAAGGCTTTGATTTCTTCCTAAATGTGAAGTGTTTTTCATGTTTGGCCTAGACATTCAATTTCAACTTTAATTTTATAGTTGGAGGAGGGTTTTAGTAGAGGTTAAACCCGTAGCTTTGTTAACATTTATTAATACTTTAATTAAAATTTCCAAAATATTATTTTGGCTACACACATTAGTTGCTATTTTCCTTGCTAATTTTTTTTAATTATGCTTTCTTTTGTCTTGTATTATAAATTATATTTTGAGATTAGTTTGAATTTCTAACTATAATGGTACTTCTTTGACTAGATAAGAATTTATATTTAATTTCAACTTAATTTTTTATGTATGATGCCCAAACTATTAAAAAAATAAAAATATATATTGAGTACTAACAATTTTCCTCATCTTCTTATGCTAGAGAGTCATCACTATCTATAAGAGCCACTAAGAACTGAACCAAAATTCTCTACGTCATATTCAGGGATTAGAACCTCTGTCTTGAAAAAATTTGTCTGGCTCTTTCTAATAACCAAGATATTTCCATGATTCAGTTAATACAAGTTTCGTCAGAACGAGGTTTCATTTTATGGCCTGTTCCACATTGTAATGATCAATCACATCCCTTGATTAGCTACAGACACACAGACACACAGACACACACACACACACACACACACACACACACACACACATACAGACACACACACACACACACACACACACACACACACACACACACACAGCTATAAGGGATATATAAATATAAGTAAAGAAAGAGTTGAGTTAATTTCTAAAAAGCTATAAGGGAACTAAGTATTCCCTAAAGGTATATAAATATTTCACATTTAAGTTAAAATGAAATTAAGAGTTCCGAAAGAGTTTTGAAATAAAAGGGGAATATTGACTCCAAAAAGAGGCTTTTAAAAGCTAAATGGTTAGTAAATTATATCAACCCAAAGGAAGAAAATTTTATCAAAAGTATGAGCTAAAATATGTTTTGGGAGTAGTATTGACAACCGATGTGGGAATGAGAGTTCATATTAACTTAAGTCTCCATGTAAACCATAAAGCCATCATGGGAATTGACGTACCATACTTTTTAGATGATCACGTAAGTTTAGCTAGTGGATTCACTAAGTAAGTAAGGTCCTATACCGATGGCAAGGTATAAGATGGTCCTTGGGCAATGTGATGTAAAACGTTGTATCATCACTTGGGCTCAAAGTGATGGTTTTCGATTAGAGAATCTCCCACAAAAGTTATATTATTTTCATATATAAGTAAACTTGAGTTTGTTATTGAATTCTTTAACTAACTAAGTTGTTTTATTGTTTACCATCTTTATGTATATCACATGTGTTTTAAATTGCTTTATATTCACACCTTGAGTTAAGTATATTCTTGAGTAGAGAAGAGACAAGGTAAGTTCATCTTAATTTATTGAAGCTTAAGTCGTCGTTAAGCTTTCCAACTCGCATAGTCGTACATTCAATGTACTGATGCAATTAGCCTACATAATTTCATTATGCAGATGGAGGTAGACAGGATCAGCACGAAGAGCATTGTTGATCCCGTTGAGCACTCCACAGTCACTTGATGAGCATCATTGCATTCCGGAGGACATTCCCTTTTATTGCTTTTCTAGATTAGTTCAGAAGGATGTTGTGGGTTCTGTCCCAACATCCACCTCAGTCAATTTAAAGGCTTTGTAGATAGTTAGTAGTTTAGTCTTGGAGTCGAATTTGTCTTATACTTCATTTGTTCTAGTATTAAGACTGAAGTGCCATTTTTGTCAGATTTCTATATTAAGTATTTGTTTAAAACATGATCTATTTCTTGATTGGGTTAAGTTTATTCATCCGTTGAGTTAAGTATGCAATGCCAAGGGTTTGCTTGGGGGCAACATTGGTATTCGTGTGCCAACCACGTCCACGATTTAGGTCCTGGGCGTGTCAAAGTTGGCATCAGAGTACAGAGTTCAAGAGTCCTAGGGAGTCTATGAAACTGTGTCTTTAGAGTCTTAGTCATCAGTGTGAAGTGTGCAACATCTATTATTAGGAGGCTACAACATTTAGGAACATCTCACTTATTCACATTTTCTTTTCATGCATTAAAATTTATCTTTAAAAAAGTTTCTCTGTAATTTGTGCTTGAACATGTTTTAGATAATCCTTCCTCCATCAGAGTAGTCAGAGGTCGACCAGCCAGGAGAAATATTAAGGAAATGCACCGGATGTGAAACCCCAAGGAGAGGTTACCAATGTCAAGTTCCATTAAGCTATTCAGATGCTAAGTTAAGTAATAACCAACCAAGTCAGGTAATAGAGAATAGCTCGACAAGAAGGGGCTAACACCTCTAGGGTTCGTGAGTTTCTTAGAAATAATCCTCCTAGATTCACCGGACCAAGCACTACTGAGGATCCGGAAAACCTGTGGAAGGATTGAAGAAAGTGTTTGAGGTGATGCATGTGGTTAATACTGATAGGGTTGAATTAGTTGCATATCAACTGAAGTGTGTGTCTAGAACCTTGTTTGACCAATGAAATGAGGGCAGAGCTGATGACGCACAACCTCCAAGTTAAGATTGCTCCAAAGAATCCTTCTTAGGAGGTTCTTTCCTCGAGAACTGTAGGAAGCAAAGGTACGGGAGTGCCTCACTTTGAAATAGGACTCCATGAGTGTTCATGAGAATGGTTTGAAGTACACCCAACTTCCTCTCTATGCTCCGGAGATGGTGAAGGACATGAGGAGCAGAATGAGTTTGTTTGTCGCTGGGTTGGGCCATGCTTCAAGCAAAGAACGTAGGGATGCAATGTTGATTGGTGTCATGGACATATCCAAAATAATGGTTTATGTGAAACAAGTTTAAAAGTAGAATTTAAAGGACAGAGAGAAATAGAGAAATAAGAAAGCAAAAACTGGGAATTATTTTGGGCAGTAGAAAGGTGGTATAATGGCCAGAATTCACAGAACTTCAAGGCTAGACAAGCACAATGCCAAGGTAGTATGTCACAAGGAGGTAGTTGGATTTATGCATATGGTAGAATCCACCGGGGTAAATGTCGTGATGGCCAGATAGATTGTTTCGAGTGTGGTCAAGAGGGTGACTTCATGAGGGAGTTCCCTACGAATAAGCAACATGGTGGAAATCTAGGCAATAGAGCTCAATATTCATTAGTTTCTCCACCATAAAGGGTTGCACCTAGAGAAGCCACTTTTGGTACCGGCGGAGGGGCAAACCGTCTCTATGCAATCACTAGGTGCCAAGAGCAACAGAACTCTCCAGATGTTGTTACGGGTATGATCAATGTATTGACTTACGATGTTCATGCTTTGTTAGGCCCAAGAGAAATTTAATCCTTTGTAACTCCTAATGTTGTTAGTTTGAGATTCTTCTTGAAAAACATTGTGAACCTAATGTGTTTCTACACCGGTTATGAAGTGTATTCTAGAGGAAAGAGTCTCATGATTTTCCTATTTCCATCAATCACAAGAGTATCATGCCTTATTTAATAGAGTTAAACATAGTAGATTTTTATGTCATTTTAGGTATGGGCTGGCTCCATGCCTGTTATGCATCAATAGACTAGAAAACTAGAGTTGTCAAGTTTAAAAGACCTATTCAACCGTTCATAGAATGGATTAGTAGTTCAGTAGTGCCTAAGGGTCATTTTATTTCATAGCTTAAGGTGAGGAAGTTAGTCTCAGAGGGGTATATCTATCACTTAGTCCGAGTTAATGACTCAATTGTTAAGGTACCTTCCATTCAGACAGTGCCTATAGTCAGTAAGTTTCCAGAAGTTTTTTCTGATGATCTACTCGCAGTCCCTCCCTAAAGAGATATATTTCAGCATAAAATTCATTCCGAATACTCTTCCTATCTCTATTCAACCATACATAACGGCACCAACAGAGTTAAAAGATTAGTCGAAATATTTGCTAGATAAAGGCTACATTCGACCAAGTGTATCTCATTGGGGAATTCCATTTATCTTTCTTAGGAAGAACAATTGTTTCCTTAGGATGTGTATAGACTAGTGCCAATTGAATAAGGTGACCATCAAGAATAAATATCCTCTTTCGAGGATAGATGATCTTTTCGATCAACTTCACGGTGCTTCTTCTTTTTCTAAGACTTACCTCACATCAGGCTATCATCAGTTGAATGTAAGGGAATGTGATATTCCAAAGATAGCTTTTAGAACAAGGTATGAACATTATGAATTTCTGCTTATGCACGTTTGTTTGATAAATGCACCTGCAATGTTCATGGATCTTATGAACAGAGTCTTAAAACCTTATTTTGATTTGTTTGTCATCGTCTTCATTGATGAGAAAATGGTTTATTCAAGTAATGAAGAAAATCATGTTATTCACCTAAGGATTGTTATGCATACCTAAAAGGATAAGGAGTTATATGCGAAGTTCTCCAAGTGTGAGTTTTGACTTAAGTCTGTCATTCTTGGTCACATTATTTTTGGTGAAGGGATTAGATTTGACACTCAGATCATCGAAGCAGTTAAGATTTGTCCTAGGCCCACATCTCCAATGTATATATGGAGTTTCTTGGGTTTGGATGGATATAATAGGATATTTGTTGAAGGATTGTCATCTATCTCCTTTGACAAAGCTAACTCTATTGACATCTAAGTTTCAATGGTCTAAAGCTTGTGAGAAAAGTTTGAAGGAGTTGAAAAAGAGATTGACAACTGCTCCGGTTTTGACTTGATTGGAAGGAACTCAAGGTTTTGTGGTGTATTATGATTCATCAAGAGTTGGTTTAGAATGTGTATTGATGCATAATAGAAAGGTTATAGCTTATGGATTTAGACAATTGAAGGTTCATGAGAAGAATTATCCAACTCATGACTTGGAATTGTATGCATAGTGTTTACTTTGAAGATATAATATCACTACTGGTATGGTGTTCATGTTGACAAATTCACTGACCGCAAGAGCCTCCAATATGCATTCACAAAGAAAAACTCAATCTCAGACAGAGCATGTCGTTGGAATTACGCAAAGATTTTGAATGAGCATTCTATACCAGCCATGTAAAGCTAATATGTTTTTTGATTCCTTAAGCAGGTTGTCTATGAGAGGTACTTCCCATGTTAAAGAAGGAAAGATGGAGTTTGCAAAATATGAGCACAAACTTGCATGTTTGGGAGTTAGACTCATGGACTCCACAAAAAGAGGCATATTGGTGACCAATGGAGCTGAGTTATTATTAGTGACAGAGGTGAAAGAGAAGCAAGACCAAGACCCAATTCTGTTTGACTTAAAGCCGAATGTTCATAAGCAAAGAGTATTGGCTTTTGAACAAGGGGTAAATGGTGTGTTGAAGTATCAAGGTAGATTATGCTCACCAAGGGTGGATGGACTCCAAGAAAGGATAATGGAGGAATATCATAGATCAAGATACTCCATCAATCCGGGTTTCACAAAGATGTACCGCGACTTAGGAGAGGTCTATTAGTGGGAAGGCATGACAAAAGATACTGCTCAGTTTGTTGCCAAGTGCCCAAATAGTGAGAGTATGACACCAAGGGCATGGAGGTTTAGCTAAGAATATAGAACTTCAGGAAATAGGAGATGATTAATATGGACTTCATCACAGGTTTGTCAAGGTCAACATGATTTGATTTAGGTGATTATTGATAAAACAACAAAATCAGCCCATTTCTTACCGGTAAATACTACCTATTTGATAGAGGATTATGCTAAGTTATACCTTGAAAAAGTGGTAGTACTCCATGGAGTTCTAGTTGATACGCTCAAACTTACTTCTCAAATAAGAAGTAAAGCAGCCGTGTCAAGTAAATAACCCAACTAGTGAGGTTGGGATCGTTCCCATTAGGAAAATAGTCTAGACTTAACTTCAACCTGTTATTACTATTGTTTGGTCAATGACTTCCTTGGAAAGTAAAAACAATAAGGGGGGGGGTTTCTATTTATAATTGAGTGAAAATAAATAACGAACTTGACAGAGACACTTAAGAGCTTTTGAATGTTGGGTTTTAATCTATTAATCAAAGTAACTAGGGTTTACGTGTTCCCCAAAGGTTCATAACTTGATAATTCCAACTATAACAATTCTTTCCTAGTATCTTGCATGCAAAGTGATAAGTTATGTATTTCTAAATCCTTGGTCCGGCATCTAGAAAATCTCTCTCCGTACCTTGGTCTGGCTACGTGTGTTGCAATCCTAACCGTTATCCTTACCTCATATTAAGCATCGTATTCGATATTTGCCTAAATTATTACCACGTACCAATCAATACTAGCCTATAAAATAGTATACACTAAATCTATGTTAATAATTCTTTTCCTATTATCTACCTCCTTGGTCCGGCAAGTAGCATTAAGGCGAGTTCTAACGTTCGCCATCTGTTAAAAAGACTTTTAAGCGAAAGAATTATTAATACATGCAAGATACTAATCTAGAATTGTTATTTTAGTTTGGGTTTATCTCATTATTTGCCTATGGTTCCCACAACCCTAGTTATGGAGTTTAGTTACTCATAGGCATAAACACAATATTCAAATATATTAAATACTAATTCATGTACTTACTTTAATGAGAAAGAATAAAATCCAAAGTTTGCTTGATTAATATCCAAAAATCACTTGCAAGAATCTCAAAATCCAACAGTAATACACAAAGTCTAAAAATCTGATGTCTAATCTCATAGAGTCTAACTATCTGGTGTCTAACCTAACAGAGTCTAACCTCAAAATTGAGGTTTTTCGAACTATTTATAAAAAAACAAAAACCTAATTAAACAAGGATTCTAATTATTGGAAATATGCCAAAAAGCGACTGGGTCGACGGACCATGCGACGGACCGTCGTGGTCACGACGGACCGTCATGGACTCCGTCGTCCCATACTTGTGCAATTTCTTCTGCTGCTATCTTTATTCCCCTCGACGGAAAGTATCACAGACCGTCATAGGAACAACGGTCCGTCGAGGGTCTCGTTCCAAAACACTTCAACTCTTGGGATTTGGGTACTTGGATCACTTCTCTGAACTTCACGACGAACCTGCAGGACGGACCGTCATAGCCACGATGGACCGTCACAAGCTTCGTAATCCCACACTTGGTAAGACTTCCCCATCTTCCTTCAGCAGCTGCACTACACTGCCACCCACGGACCGTCACAAGCACGACGGACTGTTATAAGCTCAGTAGGTGGTCTCTTCTACAATTCTTCGCTCAAAATCTCTGCATTCAGCTTTGGACAGATTTCCTGCAAAACAAAGAGAAACATATGTAAAAATTAGCACAAAAAGGCTTATGGACACACTAAACTTAAGGAAAAGTATTAATAATACCGTGAAACCACGGTATATCAACACCCTTAACTTAAATTCATTGTTTGTCCTCAAGCGACGCACTATGACTCACTACACAATCTTTGTACAATGGTATCCATGTTTTATCCTTTGCAATCACTTTGCTATCAATCCCGATTAATCTCATCACATCTATGCATGCTATCACTGTTAGGCTTGAATTTTGTGGGATCAGAACATGACACAGACTCACCACGCACTAACACCTATCCTCTTCAATTTCTCATCGAGGTGCTAACAATTCTGGTATTGTAACTAGTGTCCTCACTTTAAAACAAAATCCTCCTTTTTCACACAATGATTTCAATTTGAGTATAAGGATTACTTTTCAACACTCACTCTCAGAACAAATTCACACTCATTCATACCTTTTGCCATAAGCTTGATCTTATTTTCATTGCCTTAAGATCGGTATACAACCCTTAAGATCACGATAGGACTTTTGTAGCTATAAACATAGGCTCGGGGTCAGGTAAGGTATATTTTAGTATACTTTAGTGACTTTTTGCCCTCCTTGACATATCGGATAAACCTTCCACTGTCTCTCGTTTCATCTTGCCCAGTTTCTCATATTCTTTCACCTTGCTATTTTCTCTTCTTTCTTCATTTGTGTAAGTGAATCTCTTCTTTTCTTTCTTGTATTTCTTGTGTATTTTTCTTTTTCTTGACTTTTCTTTTCATCTAATTCTTGAGTCACTTTTCTTTTGTTCTTTCACTCTTCTCGTTCTTTCAACCCCACTTTCTAGAGCATTCCTCATAGTAGCCACCCTCAACTCATGGGTTTGCCATGAGTCAAGTTACACAATAACCAAAGTCGGGTCAGGGCTATAACGAAGGTTGTTTATGCATTATACACCCTCAACTTATGCTTTTGGCATAAGCTGAGGTGCACATGTCCAAGAAGGGACTAGGGCTAACACATTGTTCCCAGAAAAGATTAGTTGGGATGAAAAAAAAGGTCAAATTTTAAGCTCAGATTATTTGGATCAAAGAAGGATAAATTTCATTTGGTTTCTTTTCATTAGGCTAGAAATGGGCTATATTGAATAAGGGCCTATGATCCTTTCCTAATTGTCTATTACAGCTTACTATTAGCAGGACTAACTAGGCATGTTCTAGCTCTGTACAAATAGTGGACTATTCAAATTTCCTCACACTCACATGACATCTAATCACTTTACCAGATTATCAGACACCTAGTTTGAATTAAGGACTTAGGGTAATGCAATGGTGTAACTCTGTTTTATGCTTAGATCCACACAATTATCAGTTACTATGCCTAGTCAAGCATTATTTTCTAGTTTATCAAGATATCATTTTAGCCATCATGCTTCAGACTTAAACTATGTACAAAAGATATAAACATGCCGGTTCAACAGAACAAGTAATCAGTCTTTTGGGGAAAAAGAACACAGGCAAGAAAACCCCAAAAGAGGATAGTGAATTGGGCTACTCAGACTTCACCCTAACACTCACTATCCATTTACCCCACCCCGAAAAAAAAGGCATGCAATTGTCCCCAATGCATAAAAATCTAAATACAAGAGTGGTAGGTGAAGCAAACCTGTGGCACAAAGCGCCGTCGATCAGCAAGATAGTGGGTTCGGTTCCCCGGAACCCACGTCCTCTGCAATCTGGACACCCTTAGTGGTGTCTTCAGCAACAACCGCACCATCAGTACTGCCTCTTTCTATCTCCACAGTGCGGGAGCTAGACGCCCCAGCCGCTAACTCAAATGCTCTCATGCGGTTCGCCTCCTCCTCAGCACGGGAGGCTCTCCGCGCAACCTCCATCTATTGGCGCTCCTTCTTCCTTGGTCGCGCTTCATCCTCTGCTCGACCCCTACGCCTCTTGGCACTCTCTCGAGGGGGAGGTGGTGGAACTTCTGAAGTAGCAAAAAGGGCTGCCAACACGGTGTCCTCAGCAGGCTCGACAGAAGGGGCCTCATGCTCCGGCACCCTAGACTCTAAGATCATGTCGATGTCTGCACGAAGACTGTCGACTGCAGCTTGAAGAGTCGACACATCCACCGGAGGGGCTTATCGGGCTAGCACTCTCAACTCAAAGGCATCCAGATGCTGGTTAACGTGAACGATCTTCCTCTTTGTAAACTGCATCATCTTCCTCTCTAGACGCTCTTTGGACTCAGTAATCAACCTCTGCATCCACGGCTGGATATGATGCAGAAGAGTGGCCATTTGTGCCTTTAGTTTTTGGACCCTTGCAAGCGGGACCAGTGTCGATAGAGGGGCTGTGAGAGGAGCTCGGGGCTGTGCTACTACCCGGGATAGACTCGACCGGGGTAGTGACAGTGGACGCTTGTGAAGCTGTGCAGGCCTGGGCTACCGTATCATCAAGATCATCAGCAAGTGGGGGCAGCTTTGGATGGGGCCCTCTGCGTGGAGCAACCTCATTAGCCTCGTCTCTGATGAGGCTGACGTCTACAGTGCCCTGCGGGGTCTTAAGCTGATCTACGTGTTATATGAGCACACCTGCGGACCTGCAAAGGGTAAAGATCATGCATGGGAAAGGGTAGGTAGTAGTGACCTTGAATGCCCTCTCGTGCATGACTGCCTGGAGAAGCCATGCGAAGTCCACCTCGAATCTGGCTATCATCGCCGCCATCAACACTGCTCGATCCCAGGTAACTATGTTATCAGCAGTTGTGGGGAAGGGTAGTGACGAACAAATAGCCATAGGAACTTTGCTGTGAATGTGAGGTTGGCCTTGTTGATGGCCCCCTTCAGCTTAGTCACCTAATCGGCACCCTCTCAATCTACTGACAGGTACAGGGCCATCCACCTTTTGGTGGTCTCTCTCAGTGCTGGCTCGCGCAAGAACTATCCATCCTTTACTATTTGCCAGCGGTAGTCAAACTCGGCAGTGACGGGGGTCCGAGTAGCATCTGCACTCTCGCCGTATATAAACAGGCGGATGGCTGGTAGGGAAAGGTCAACCTGCACACCGCGGACTTGAACCTGCTCCTGTGGGGCCTATTTAGCGGGGGCAGCCCGCTTATTGATCTGTGATCGGAGAGTCTCTACGTAGGATACATAGAACTCTCGGACCATTTCCTCGTTGTATCGTCCCAACGGACGTGCTGTCCACTCTAAGCGATGCCTGGTGAAGAGGTTGTGGATCTCCGGCATCATTGGGAGACTCCCTGTAAGTACCTGCCACTCCAAGGTGCGTGTTCGAGTCATCACTCCTTTATCAGTCAGGAAGTTGGCGTCGGAGTAGACTTGAAACTGCCTGTCGACACATCACCGGTTGGGCGGGTCAGTGGCTGGAGTGGAGACCTGAGCTGGTGAGCCGGATGTAGAGTCTGAACTGTCAGCCTCATCAGACGAGGCCGACACTGCAGCAGTGGCGGGGGCGGGAACCTCCGTAGAGTCAGAGGCTTCCTCGGACTAGGATACTCCCAAGGAGCCAGATGCTCCTTCCTCATTTGTGGCTGACCCAGAGGGTGTGCCAGTCAGTGTGCGCTCCTCATCAGACTATGAGGCAGTGACTAAGCTGGACACCACCTTTTTGGGTGTGGCTCTAGGAGCACGTGCAGCACGGGAAGGTGTGAAAGTGCCTGGGGGCACATACTCAGGGTCCCGTTCATCATCAGGGCTGATGATCATGCGTGCAGACAGCGCGATAGACTTTGATCGCCCGCGTGCGTAACTTCGGTCTTGCTTGGGGACCATAGTACATAGTACCTGCAAAGGATCAATATTAGTACGAGTAGTGGCAAACAAGACAAGCGAAACCATACAAAATAAAACATTAAAAATAGTATGTCGTTGCTGTAGAATCTGTGACACACAACGGCCAGGTGACGGCTCGTCGTGACTATGACGGACCGTCGTGAGGTCCGTCGTGTTTACTTAGACTATGTATATATAGAGAACCTTGAAGAAGAGTCTCTGAATAGCATGATGGTGTGTGCAAAACGGACCGTCACAGGTACGACGGTCCGTCGTACATGTCCGTCATAGGACACTTGAGAAAAAAAAGGGAGAGCCTTAGGAGAGGGGTCTCTGACCGTTATGACGGTCATGTAGGACGGACCATCGTGGGTACGACGGACCGTCACATGTGTCCGTTGAAGGACACTTGGAAAAAAATGAGTGACCCTTAGGAATGAGGTCTCTGACAACCAGAATGGTTGTGCAGGACAGACCATTGTGAAGATGACGGTCCGTCAGATGTGTCCGTTGGGGAACACTTGGGGAAAAAATGAGAGACCCTTAGAAACAGGGTCTCTGCCTAGCATGACCGTTGTGCAGGATGGACCGTCGCGAGTACGATGATCCGTCACATGTGTCCGTTAGGACAGGGGTGCTAGGTTTTTTTCAACGGACCCTATGATGGTCCGTCGTAGGTACGACAATCCGTCATCGGGGTCTCATTCTGAATAACAGTGACAGAACTAAGGGTACCCTAAGAATCCCCGATGAACCCACATCAACCTTGTAGTGTTTTAGACTTACATGTGACTAACCCAACTACCTAGGAAACTAGCAAAGCAAAAGCACCTATGTCTAGGGTGGTAAACATGGCAATTTCGAACATTTGTGACCTAGGTTAGAGTGAATAGTCTAAAGTAAACAACATATGATGAGGAACTAAGCATAATACTAGCTAGTAAACAACAAGGCAAGATAAATGAGTATAAATTTAGCGACACATACCTTAGAAATGGAGAAAAACAAATGTACACGTACTCG
Organism: Solanum lycopersicum; assembly: GCF_036512215.1. Taxonomy (NCBI): domain Eukaryota; kingdom Viridiplantae; phylum Streptophyta; class Magnoliopsida; order Solanales; family Solanaceae; genus Solanum; species Solanum lycopersicum. The sequence goes on from NC_090800.1 coordinate 26,618,178, forward strand.
GTGGCAAGGTAGACACTCACATCAGCAGTTTCCACTAGTAGATAATACCTTAGAGCTTTGGAGAATTGTGAGAGGGCGATAATCGGTGGTTGAGAGAGTGTGGAAGGTTAAAAGAGAGGGGATATGAGAGGAATAATGAAGTAATGGGGGTGAAATGAGGGGTTAAGGGGGTTTAAACGTTTTGATTTTGAAAAAGGGTTCCGCCGGGTCGGGTCGGGTATACCTCATTAATCACGCGATGGTTCCCCGACGACGGACCTTCGCAGTTTTGACAACCCATCGTTTGTTCCATCCCGTGTGCCCTAGTTTCAAAATAAAAGAAAAATTTACCTGGATCGACGGATGCATACGACGGTCCGTCGCAGGCGCGATGGTCCATCGCAGGCGCGACGGTCCGTCTATGTCCCCATCAGCGGCGCCAAAATTCGGTACGCTCAAACTTACTTATCAAATAAGAAGTAAACCGATCGTGTCAAGTAAAAAACCCAACTAGTGAGGTTGGGATCGTTCCCACGAGGAAAATAGTCTAGACTTAATTTCAACCTGTTATTACTATTGTTTGGTCAATGACTTCCTTGGAAAGTAAAAACAATAAAGGGGGGTTTCTATTTCTAATTGAGTGAAAATAAATTACGAACTTGACAGAGACACTTAACAACTTTTGAATGTTGGGTTTTAATCAATTGATCAAAGTAACTAGGGTTTACGTGTTCCCCACAGGTTCATAACTTGATAATTCCAACTATAACAATTCTTTCCTAGTATCTTGCATGCAAAGTGATAAGTTATGTATTTATAAATCCTTGGTCCGGCATCTAGAAAATCTCACACCGTACCTTGGTCTGGCTTCGTGAGTTGCTATCTTAACCCTTATCCTTATCTCATATTAAGCATGGTATTCGATATTTGACTAAATTGTTACCACGTACCAAGCAATACTAGCCTATTAGATAGTATACACTAAATCTATTTTAATAATTCTTTTCCTATTATCTACCTCCTTGGTTCGGTAAGGAGCATTAAGGCGAGTTCTAACGTTGGCCATCCGTTAAAAAGACTTTTAAGTGAAAGAATTATTAATACATGCAAGACACTAATCTAGAATGGTTATTTTAGTTTGGGTTTATCTCATTATTTGCCTATGGTTCCCACAACCCTAGTTATGGAGTTTAGTTACTCATAGCCATAAACACAATATTCAAATATATTAAATACGAATTCATGTACTTACTTCAATAAGAAAGAATAAAATCCAAAGTTTGCTTGATTAATATCCAAAAATCACTTGAAAGAATCTCAAAATCCAACACTAATACACAAAGTCTAAAAATCTGATGTCTAATCTCATAGAGTCTAACTATCTGGTGTCTACCTAACAGAGTCTAACCTCAAAAATGAGATTTTTTGAACAATTTATAAAAAAACAAAAACCTAATTAAACAAGGATTCTAATTTTTGGAAATCTGCCAAAAAGCGGCAAGGTCGACGGACCACGCGACGGACCGTCGTGGTCACGACGGACCGTCATGGACTCCATCGTCCCATACTTGTGCAATTTCTTCTGCTGCTATATTCATTCCCCTCGACGGCAAGTATGACAGACCGTCATAGGCACAACGGTCTGTCGAGGGTCTCGTTCCTAAACACTTCAACTCTTGGAATCTGGGTACTGGATCACTTCTCTGAACTTCACGATGAACCTGCAGTACGGACCGTCATAGCCACGGTGGACCGTCACAAGCGTCGTAATCCCACACATGGTCAGAATTCCCCATCTTCTTTCAGCAGCTGCACTACGCTGCCACCCACGGACCGTCACAAGCACGACGGACCGTCATAAGCTTTGTAGGTTGTCTCTTCTGCAATTCTTCGCTAAAAATCTCCGCATTCAGCTTTGGACAGATTTCCTGCAAAACAAAGAGAAACTTATATAAAAATTAGCACAAAAAGGCTTTTGAACACACTAAACTTAAGGAAAAAGTATTAATAATACCTTGAAACCACGGTATATCACTAGTCTTCTTTATTTCATATAGAGGTTCACAATTTACTGCACACTTCTGGAAATCTTTCGAGAAAGGTTTTGGTACAAAGGTGAACTTAAGCACTATATTTAATCCTTAGAAGGATTGACAAGTAAAACATACTATCCAAACTTTGAAGGATATGTGGAGAGTTTGTGTGATCGATTTCAAAGGGAGTTTGGATGATCACATAACTTTGATTAAGTTCGCTTACAACAACAATTATCATTCGAGCATCCAAATGGCTCCATATGAAGCTCATTATAAGAGAAGATGCAAATCTCCTATAGGAGGGTTTGAAGTTGATGAAACAGGGTTGATAGGACAAGATCTAGTTTACCGAGTTATGCAAAAGGTGAAACTGATTCAAGAAAGATTGAAGACAACACAGATTCGCCAAAAGTCTTACACATATATTAGAAGAAGGACATTAGAGTTTGAGGTGGATGATTAGGTATATTTTAAAGTTTCACCCATGAAGGGTGTTATGAGTTTTGTCAAGAAGGGGTAACTTAGTCCCCGATATATTGGACCTTATAGAATCTTCAAGAGAGTGGGCGATGTGGCTTATGAGTTGGAGTTACCCCAAGAGTTATGAGTGGTTCATCTGGTATTCCACATTTCTATGTTGAACAAGTGCTTACGTTATCCATCATTGATAATATCAAATGAGAATGTTGGATTAAGGATAACATATCCTATGAAGAAGTTTCGGTTGAGATTTTTGATTATCAAGTTCGCAAGTTGAGGACAAAGGAAGTTGCTTCAGTCAAGGTCCTTTGGAAGAACCAGTTCATTAAGGAAGCGACTTGGGAAGCTGAGGAGGATATGAAGACGATATATTCAAAAATCTTTGAATCTGGAGAGAATGTGAATCAAGGTAGTAAAATCTCTTCCTTGTACTTTATTAGACGATGTGTAAGCATGTTATTACTTGCTTTTGTTCTGGACTGCTAAAGTGATGTTACTACCCTTAGCTTAGTGAAAGAATTCTCATTCGAGGTAGAATGTTGCCAAGGGAGATATATTGTAACATCTCGTAACTTGAATTAACTAAAAATAAGATAAGAAACCAAAAATAATCATTTTTGGAAATACGTGGAAAAATCTAGAAAATTTCTAGCTTTCAAAAGTAAGTTTTGGTAATTTTCAAACGACCATAACTTCCAACTCAGGAAAATTTTGAATGAATTCTTATATGTTTAGAAATTCCTTGTGGATATCTTTCCAACGCCCCCGAGTTTGCGAAAATCCGATGTTGTATGAGGAAGATATGCCTTTAGAAGTTGGGTTGCTGAGCAGAGGAAAAATCCAATTCGGATTTTAGTAAGAGTAAAATTTTCTTTTCACCCTAGTATTTCCTAATTCGTATTTAGGTTATATTAGGGGTAAAACAAAGTCCCATATCAGTTTTTGAAAAACTAAGAATGCTTAGGGATTGGGAGAAAAGAGAAAAGAACAGAGAAGATCAAGAATTGTCCAAGAACGTCAAGATCATTGCGTTGATTTCATCTGGGGTGATCCCTATAGAGGTATGTGAGATAATTTGGTGTTAGGTCCTTTCGTCCACACCCATTTTGTTTCAACTCAGCAACCAATATTATATGGAATGATTGATATGAGAGTTCATAATGAAAACTTGTTTAATTCTTATTGGTTGAATTGCAGTGTATCCCAAGTAGATTTGATTCATCGGTTTGAAAGGTTTTTGGTCTAATATATTGGGTAATGAATTATTTAGATATCCTAAGTGTTAGGGGTGGGATCCATGGAAAATTGGGAGGTTTAAAATTGAAAATTGTAGAACAAAAGTCGAAAAACCCGTCTGATAGGCTTGGGGCGCCGCGCCTACCAAAACGCCTCTTGACAGACTCTGTTTGTCTGGCCCTGGCCCACCGCGCCAGCCACACTGACTTGAGGACATTGTCTATCCGTCGGGCTATGGCGCTCCACGTCTCTCAGAGAGCCAAGACCCCCTGGTGACCCCGTCTGTAACAACCTGTTTAGTCGTTTTGAGTTGTAGAGTTTATTTCTGGTAATAACTGTCTGAGTCGATGGATCCCACGACGGACCGTCGAGGGTGTCTCGTTCCAAAACTCTTAGAATTCTGAAAAATTGGGTACTGAGAACAACTCTCTGAACTTCGCGACGACATGGCAGGACGGACCGTCGTGGGCAAGACGGACCATCGTGGGCACGACGGATCGTCACAGGCCCTTAGTGAAAAGTTAGTCTCTGAATTCTGTGACGAATCAGTAGGACGGACCGTCACAGGCACGATGACCTGTCAAAGTCTGTATAACCCTGACTGGGTCGGATTTCTGTTAAATGTGTTATGGGGCGTTTTGGACTATTCCTGCTTATAATTATAAAGTTAGTGGTTAAATGTTAATAATTCAATTACTTGGGGGTTAAAGGAGACAACCTTGGAATAAATAGTGGGTTACATTTACCATCTTCATACTTAATTATATGACAATTAGGGTAAAATACAAAAGGATTTGAATAAGAAAAAGAGAAAGAACAGAGAGTAAAGAGAGAAACGATCGAGAGAAGAGGAGAACGCAAGGAAAGCAAAGGTTTGGGAAAGTAGATTTCCTGATCACGATTCTTCGGTGGGGGTAGGTTATGGTTTATGCTATTTCATAGTAAACTCTTAATAGCGAATGATATGTGTTGGGTAGTATTGTAAAGTCTTCTATATGCTTAATTGTGTGCTTGCATGATGTTATTATGTAATTGTGATGAATTAGCTTGATGAGGCTGTTGAATCTTAAACCTTAAAACCTCTTTGTTAATGATGATGCCATGGTATAAAAGCAGGCTTGATGAACCAAAAGAATGAGGTTAGTGGATCGGGTGTCACGTTCCGACACCAGGATAGTAATAGAGGATTGGGTGTCACGTTCCGACACCAGGATAGTAATGGAGGATCGGGTGTCACGTTCCGACACCAAGATAGTATTAATGGATCGGGTGTCACGTTTCGACACCAGGATAGTATGAATGGGATCGGGTGTCACGTTCTGACACCAGGATAGTAATAGTTGATCGGGTGTCACGTTCCGACACCACGATAGTAATAGTGGATCGGGTGTCAGGTTCTTGCACCAGGATAGAATGATGAGGATCAGAGTGTCACGTTCCGACACCAGGATAGTAAAGAGAATGAATCTTGAAATATGTTAATATACTCAATTTAATGAACTTATTTTCCATATGAGTATGGTATGGAGGTTTGAGTCCTCATGGGTGTACTTGGCGTTATTTATCAATGATTCTCGTACTTGTGTTGCTACCTGTTGAGTATTATAGTTTATTTTATGATATTATCTGATATATACTGTTTTCTATTTTGAGTTGGCCGATGATACCTACTCAGTACATGTGTTTTGTACTGACCCCTACTTGTATGTTTTCTTTTTATTATTTGTGGAGTGCAGCAAACGTACCGTTGTCTTCAACTCAATCGCAACTCTAGCCAGTCTTCGTCACACCAGATTTCAAGGTGAGCTAAATCTTCTAGCTTGGACTGGATCTTCTTCTTCATGTCTAGCTGCCTTAAAGTTCTGGCATGGACTATATGTTTAGTTATTTTAGCTTCTTAGATACTCTTAGACTTAGTAATTTGAGGATAGATATTCTTGTGATGATGACTTCCAGATTTTGGGGATAATGATAAGTTTTGAGTATTAGAAGTTGGTTATTGATTTCGTTAATGAGTTTTAAGTCTTCCGCATTATTTTTCTATTTATTATGTTTGAAATGTTGGGGTTTAGATTGGTTGGTTCACTCACATAGGAGGTTAAGTGTGGGTGCCACGCGCGGCTCATTTTGGGTCGTGACAAACTTGGTATCAGAGCATTAGGTTCGTTGGTCTCATCACACAAGAACGAGTCTAGTAGAGTCTTGAGAAATAGTAGGGGGACGCCTTTACTTTTCTTTGAGAGGCTATAAAACTTTAGGAAAATTCCATTCTTCTTTCTTTCGTGCTATTACTTGGATCCAATTGGTATCTAGGTGATACAAATTGGTATCTGACCATCTTCATTCTATTTCGCAGATGGTTAGAAATAGAGCCACAACTGCACCAACATCAACACCGGTAAGTCAAGATGCGTCTGAGCCAGCCACTGGGGCTGTAGCCCGAAGAGGAACAGTGGCAAGAGGTCGTGGTAGAGTTCATGGGAGGACGTCCTCCAGAGGAAGAGGACAAACACCTTTCCCATCTAGTACTAGGGCGGTGACTCCTCCACCGACTGAGGAAGTAATAAGAGAGGGTGAGGAAGGGGAGAGCGAACAGGTGCAGAATGAGGAATTACCCCCCTACCTACCCAGAGATGATTAATCAGGTTCTTGCTTATCTTAGCGGGTTATCTGATCAAGGCCAGACACCTCCAGTGTTTTCTGCACCCGCACCTTAGGTTACGGGAGTACGGCATGCCGCTGCTGGGGCTCCCCGCATGGATGCCTCACTTGAAATAGGCACATTTCCTCTTTTGACTACAGCGCCTATAATGACAAGTGATCAGCATGAACTTTTCAGTAAGTTCTTGAAATTGAAACCTTCGGTCTTCAAGGGTGATAAATCTGAGGATGCCTACAATTTTCTGGTTGACTGTCATGAGTTACTATACAATATGGGTTTAGTAGAACGATTTGGCGTCGAGTTTGTGACCTATCAATTTCAAGGGAACACCAAAATGTGGTGGCGGTCACATGTGGATTGTCAACAAACAGAGGCACCACCTTTGACTTGGGCATCATTCTCTAGTTTATTTATGGAGAAGTATATACCCCGTACTTTGAGGGATAGAAGGAGGGATGAGTTTCTAAGCCTAGAGCAAGGAAGGATGTCGGTTACTGCTTATGAGGCTAAGTTTCATGCACTCTCCAGATATGCCACTCAGCTTTGCTTCAGTCCACAAGAGCGGATTTGCCGTTTTGTGAAGGGGTTGAGGTCGGATTTGCGGATCTCAGCCTTACAGGTAGCTGCTATAGAAAAATCCTTTCAGGAAGTGGTAGACTTTGTGATAGAGGTGGAGGGAGTGAAGCCAGATGATTTCACCATGGCATCAACTACTAAGAAGTTTCGTACGGGAGGTGAGTTTAGTAGTTCTTACTCCAGAGGACAGAGTTCTGGAGGTTATACTGCCCGACCTATTCAGTCTTAACTACAGGCTGTAGCTGGGGGTCCACCGCAGACCGGTAACCATTTCTCAGAGTTTGGAGGCTATCCCCAGACTCCGTCATTCTCACAGAGACCTATGCTTGAACTCATAGAGTGTTATGGATGTGGGGAAATTGGACATATTAAGAGATATTGTCTAAAACAGAGTTACAGACCCCCAATAGTCAGAGGTAGAGGTGGTCATGGAAGAGGCCTCTATTATGGAGAACATGGTGGCCGAGTTAATGGTGGTCACCAAATCAACCGGGGTGGCGGGCAAACTGGATCCACTACAACACAACATGGTAGGGGCAACGGGCAGACAGGCGATAGGGCCCATTGTTACGCTTTCCCTGGGCGGTCGGAAGCGGAGACATCCGATGCTGTTATCACAGGTAATCTTTTGGTTTGTGATTGCATGGCTTTCGTATTATGTGATCCTGTATCCACATTTTCATATGTATCTTCTTCATTTGCTACTGGTCTTAATTTACATTGTGAATTGCTTGACATGCCTATTCGTGTTTCTACTCCGGTGGGTGAGTCTTTGATAGTTGAAAAGGTGTATAGGTCTTGTCTTGTAACGTTTGTGGGGAGAAATACTCATGTAGACCTGGTTATCTTAGAAATTTATCATTAGATGTTCATACGTCCTTCGTTATTAAAGTAATTTATATGTAACCTTACCGTTATACAAAAGACTCATGTATACCCCTACCGTTACAAATGAGCTCACATATATCCTTCATTTAATGAAAGTGTATAAATTAGCTTTATTTATATTTCTGGCTTTTAATTTTAAAAAAGTTAATGTAAGGTATATATGATCCTTCTAGAAAAGTTCAAGGTATATTTTAATCTTTTAGATACATCAATTATTTTTTGACGTCTTTGATTATCATTATTTAAATTTCTTATTATTATTTAATTTTTTTCTTTCATTCCTTAGTGTAAAGAAAAACTAAAACTAATTTTTTTGTGGTTGTATTTTAATTTAAAACTATTTTACTATATTGTTATTTTGTTTTTGTATTTTAAAAAATAATTAGGTCGTTTATGATAAAATTAAAAATAAAATTAGTGACATTTAAATTAATTTTACCATAATAATAATACATTTAAGAAAAAAAGGACAAATATACCCAGACTATAATAAATTCTATGTAGATACCCTTCATCATACTTTTGAAAAATTGATGCCCCTACCATCCAAATTTTAAAGCGTATATACCATATCTATTAATAGCGAAACACGTGTCTCAATCTAAAACACCTACCCGAAATTTATTCAATTTCAATCCATAAATTATAGACTCACCCAAATTAATTCGAAAATCCACCCAAATAACATAACAAATGACAATGCAGAGCATATCTTCTTATAGCAAATTATCATGACAAGCCTAAACGAGATCAACCCTTCTTATGTTTTTAATAAAAATCTTCAACTTTCTTCCCCCACTAAAAACCTAAAACTCCCTATTCGCATTCCCAACCTCCACCATCGCCGGGCAACTTGTGTTCGCCCTCTTGCCATTGTCAGAGTACTGGAGAAAGTAGTCTAGCTCAGAGAGGAAATCTCCAACTTAACCTACACGATGCTCAGAAACTCATAAAGGGATAAATTTGGAGGTTCCACTGTCGTCATCTTTAATGAATAATTTTTTTGATTTTAGATGTTCTCCAACATAACCCTTTGCATTGCCATCGTCGCTGCCTTGGTTGAGTAGCAGTAGATGTTCCAGGTACGAATGAGGAGAGACGTAATTTGACACAGTAACCTATAAATTTTCGAATAGTAATGAAAAGCACAGAAGATAGGAAGGAGACAAGATACGACACGGTGAGAGAAGAAATTGAAAAAGAAGGACCCTAAGTAATTAAAATTATTGAATTACGTTAAATTCACATCTAAGCATCATAATGTCTAAAGTTGTATTTTGATGTTTCACCCAAAAGAGGACGTCAATATACATATAAGAATTTATAAACCATTTTTGAATTTAATAGCAGGTTAAAATTCATCACTCAAAGTATTATCAAATTAGTATATTATATTTGCAGCATTTGATCTTCATTCGCACTCTGCCTCTTTTACGACATTTAAGAATCTTAACTTCTCAGATTGGTGCGAACATATCAAATTCTATCTCGGAGTTTTAGATCTTGATGTTGCACTTTACACTGAGAAGCTAACTGCTATTACTGAAACTAGCAGTACTGAATAAAGGTCTTATTATAAGCACCAGGATCGATCTAACAGATTAGGCATAACATTTATGGGAATGAATATTGTGAGCAACATTAAGACTACCCTTCCCGAAATTGAAAATGTATAAGATTTTTTCAAATTTGTGGAATAATAGTCTCAAACTGCTGATAAGTCTCTTGTTGGGACACTAATGGGTACTTTGACCACCATGAAGTTTGATGGTTCACGTACCATGCATGAGCATATCATCGAAATGACAAACGTAGCAACAAGACTCAAGTCTTTAGGAATGGAAGTTGAACAAAATTTCCTTGTACAATTCATTATCAATTCATTATTGTCTCAGTATGGGATTTACCAAATGAATGACAACACCATGAAAGAAAAATAGAACGTGCATGAATTGTACGGAATGTTGGTTCAGGAGGAAGTAAGGCTCAAGAATGAAGGAACCCACTACATTAACCTTATAAGTCATTAAGAACTTAGAAAGAAATGAAAGAAACATGATAATGGAAAATAGAGGCACCACAATGTTAATGAGTCATCCTCTCAAGTACATAAGAAGGAACATAAGAATGATAAGTGTCGTTTTTGTGAAAAAAACTAGACACTTTCAAAAAGATTGCCTGAAATTTAAGGCATGGCTTGAGAAAAAAGATAAACGTAGTGCTTTTACATATCACGAATAAAATTTAACTTAAGTTCCTTATAATACTCGGTTGATTGACTCTGATTGTACTGTTAATTTTTCTAATACGAAGTAGGGATTCCTTACAACAAAAAACATAAATCTGAATGAAAGATATGTCTATATGGGGAATAGAGTGAAGGCTCATATAAAGCAATAGGAAATTACTGTTTCATCCTTGATACTAGGAACCACTTTGATTTACTTGAAACTTGTTATGTACCTTCTCTTTCGAGAATTTTAGTTTTTTTGTCTAAGTTGGATAAAACCGGATACTCTTTTAATTTCGGTAATGGATGTTTTAGTTTGTTTAAATATAATTATCTAATTGGTACTGGTATGCTTTGTGATAACTTATACAAACTAAATCTTGATATTCTATTTGTCGAAACACTCTTAACTCGGCATCATAATATTGGAACCAAACGAAGTTTGCTAAATGAACAATATGCTTTCTTCTGGCACAATCATTTAGGTCACATATCCAAAGAAAGATTGGAAAGATTAGTTAAGAAAGAAATTCTTCTAAATTTGGCTTTTACAAACCTTAACATTAGTGTTGTTTGTATTAAATGAAAACAAACAGTAAACACAAAGAAAGGAGCCACAAGAAGAACACAACTTCTTGAAATTATACACACTGATATATGTGGTACTTTTGATATTATATCTTTCAGTAAAGAAAAATATTTTATCACTTTTATTGATGATTTTTCACGTTATTGGTATGTTTATTAGTTGCATGAAAAATCTCAAGCGATAAATAATTTAGACGTCTTTATTATTGAGGTTGAAAGACAACTAGATAAAAGGTGAAAATAATCAGGTCAGATAGAGGTGGTGAATATTATGGAAGATATGATTAAAATGGATAACAACCAGGTCCATTTGCTAAATTGCTCGAAAAACATGGCATCTGTGCTCAATAAATAATGTTTGCAACACCACAACAAAATGGTGTAGCAAAAAGGCGTAATCGTATACTAATGGATATGGTTAGGAGTATGTTAATTAATTCATCTATTCCTCTTTCATTGTGGATGTATGATTTAAGGAGTGCCTTTAACTTACAAATATTGTTCCTAGTATAAAGCATCCCAAAGACTCCTTTTGAACTATGGACTGATAGGAAACCTAGTGTAAGGCAACTGCATGTTTGGGGTTGCCCGGCAGAAGTTAGAGTTTATAACCCACAAGAAAAAAAACAAAATTCAAGAACAATCAGTGTTTTCTTCATTTGTTATCCAGAAAAATCAAAAGGGTAATAGATATTACTATCCTAATCATAGTACAAGAATAGTTGAAACTGGAAATGCTAGATTCATTGAGAATGGTGAACTTAGTGGGAGTGAAGAACCACGTAAAGTGGAAATTAAAGAAGTTAGGGTGAGGGTTTCTCTACCTTTTACTTCTTTTAAAGATGTTGTTCCTAATGTTGTTGTACAACCTAACACTCCACAAGAACAACAAATTGATGCTCCTATTAATCTCAATGAAGCAATAATTAATGAACCTGCAATAGATGTACCACAAGAAGTAGCATTAAGAAAACCTCAAAGCCAAAAGAGACCTGCTATTTCTGATGACAATTAAGTATATTTACATGATTCAGATATTGACTTGGGTATTAATAATGATCTAGTTTCATTTTCTCAAGCTATTTAAAGTAATAATACTTATAGATGGATAAATGATATGAAAGATGAGTTGAAATCTATGGAACAAAATGAAGTATGTTGTTGAATTACCAGAAGGTTGCAAAATAGTTGGGTGTAAATTGGTCTTTAAGACCAAATGCTACTCAACTCGCAACATCGACGTCAAAAAGCCAGACTTGTTGCAAAAGGTTGTTGGGTATGTAGCAAGAATTGATGAGAAATAGAGGGAAGGAGATGAATTTGAAAAGTTTAGAACTTTAAAGATTGGGAACTTGAAAAGACCTCTAATGCTTTAATAAAACAAAGACAATTGTCCCTCATCGGTAATGGAAATGAAAATAGGAGAGTTTAAATGAATAAACACTCCTAGTAATTGTTAAAAGGGTTGGAAGAGGGACCCCCCTTGCGCCGTCGTCATTGTCGCTTGCTCGCTTCGGCTACTGCTTCGGCTTTGGCTTTGGCTTTGGCAAATGATCGATCAAGAGATAATTTTTTGGACAAATTTATTTTAATTATTAATTTAATTAATTAAATGGCTAAAAATTATTTTTAATTAATTAGTTGATAACATAAGTTAACCGAGATGTTTTCAACTTTTTAGTTAACACGACCCGACTCGGATCCGCGCGCGTGACCCGTTTTAATTTCTGTTATATTTAAAAATTCCCTCCATGACTATTCTGAAAGGTTGCAACTTTCAGGAACAGTCAATACCATTTGAAAGTTTGCAACCTTTCATTAATGGTCGTGTTAATTCTGAAAGGGTTGCAACCTTTCAGAATATATTCTTCTTGCCTATAATTACCATTCAGTCTTCAGAATATTTACCAACGAATTTTCTGATCTTCCTTCTTCTTAAAAACACATATTTCTTCGTGTACTTTCTTGCTGTGGATTGATTCGCTGACAGTAGAGTTTTTGGTATCTATACTCTACTGATTAAGATCATTTTACCTTGGGAGGTTATATTACACAAATCTCGGATACTAGAGGGGAATAATTTCCTTAAGGGGACACTGTGAATTCACTGGACTTGAATTTCTTCATAAATTATCAAAAAGAGTATTCCAGATTCTGGTAAGTTTTACAGATTCAATTATTTTTTACAAATAAATTTCTGTTCATCTTAATTACTGGGTTCTAAAAATCTCAGTTACTTCATGTTTCTGAATGATTTATTATAACTAGTAATTTCTGATTTTCATAACACAAATTAGCAACAATCTTAAGGAAATTAGTATATCTTTGTTTCTGGTGGAGACAAAAATCTTTGTGATTTTATACCCTTTAAGTCTGCAATTATAATTTATTGCATACTTATATTGTATCAATTTTTTTATCAGAAATGGAAAACAGTGGTGTTACAGTGGCTGTTGCTGCACCAACCCGAACTCTTGTATTACAAGCAGAGAAACCGAATAAATTCACAGGTGTGAATTTCAAAGGATGGCAGCAACGAGTATTTTTCTTGCTTACCACTCTTGGTCTGCAGAAATTTACAAGTGAAGATACTCTAGTTCCTGCTGATGATATGCCAGACAGGGAAAAATTTATGATTGTTGAAGCATGGAAACAGTCAGACTTCCTACGTAAAGGTTACATTTTGAGTGCTTTAGAGGATGACTTATATAATGTCTATAGTGCAATAAAAACTTCAAATGAGTTGTGGAATGCACTTGAGAAGAAATATAAGACAGAAGATGCATGCTTGAAAAAGTTTGTGGTCGCAAAGTTTTTAGACTATAAAATGGTAGATAGTAAAACTGTTGGATCTCAAGTGCAGGAACTTCAACTTATTCTCCATGATCTGATTGCTAAAGATATGGTAGTAAATGAAACTTTTCAAGTGGCTGCAATGATCGAGAAGTTTCCTCCTTCGTGGAACAATTTCAAGAATTATCTAAAGCACAAGCGTAAAGAAATGAAGCTTGAAGATCTTGTGATTCGGCTCAAGATTGAGGAAGATAACAGAAATACCGAAAAGAATTTGCGTAAGAGTTCAACAATCATTGGAGTTAATATTGTTGAAGAAGCTCCTACGAAAGACGAAAAGAGATAGAAGTCCAACGGGCAGAAGTCGGAACATGCCAAGAAGAAATTCAAAGGAAACTTTTATAATTGTGGCAAGGCTGGACATAGATCTTCTGATTGTCATGCTCCAAGAAAGGAAAAAAACAAAGGCAAAGGCAAAAGTCCAGCAAACATTGTGGAAAAGATGGAAGATGCAGATGACTTGTGTGCAATGATATCGGAGTGCAACTTAGTTGGAAATCCCAAGGAGTGGTTTCTCAACTCAAGTGCCACTAGACATATTTGCTCTACGAAAGAAGCCTTTGCCACATATGCTCCTACTGAGTACAATGAAGATTTATTCATGGGAAACACAGCAACAACAAGGATTGCAGGAACTGGGAAAGTAATGTTGAAAATGACATCCGGCAAAGTGTTGACTTTGAACAATGTTCTGCATCTCCCTACTATTAGGAAGAATTTAGTTTCTGCTGCACTACTCGTCAAGAGCGGGTTTAAGTGTGTCCTAGTTAGTCATAAAGCTATAATACGTAAGATAGAAATGTTCATAGGAAAGGGCTACCTCAATAAGGGTCTTTTCAAACTAAATGCAATGGTTGTTGACAGTTTTAATAAAAATTCTGCTTCTTTTTACTTATTGTAGTTAAGTGATTTATGGCATGCCTGTTTGGGACATGTAAATTACAAAGCCTTGCGAAAATTGGTTAATCTAGAAGTATTGCTTGATTTTAAATGCGATAAGTCGAAATGTGAAATATGTATGAAAAGTAAGTTTGTTAAACATCCTTACAATTCTGTTGAAAGAAATTCAAAAACTTTATACTTAATTCACCCAAATATATGCGATATGAAGTCAACACCATCTCGTGGTGAAAAAAATATTTTATAACTTTTATTGATGACTGCACTCGATTTTATTATGTATATTTGCTTAATAGTAAGGATGAAGCAATTGATGTATTGAAGAAACACAAAAATGAAGTGGAAAACTCTAAAGATCAAAATGATTCGGAGTGATAGGGGTGGAGAATATGAATCTCCTTTTGCAGAGATATGTTTGAAATATGGTATTATTCATCAAACTACTGCACCTTATACACCATAGTCAAATGGTTTGGCAGAACGGAAGAACAGAACATTAAAGGAAATGATGACTGTCTTAATGATCAATTTTGGATCACCGCGAAATCTTTGGGGGGAAGCCATCCTTGCAGCTAATAAAATACTCAATAGAGTACCCCATCGAAAATCATAATCAATTCCATATGAGTTGTGGAAAGGAAGAAAACCCAATTTGAAATATTTCAAAGTGTGGGGGTGTTTAGCCAAGGTAGAGGTTCCTTTACCTAAGAGGGTTAAAATTGGACCCAAAACAATAGATTGTGTCTTTATTGGGTATGCTGTGAATAGTAAAGCCTGTCGATTTTTGTTTCACAAATATGATAATCCTGAGATTCATGTTAATACGATAATTGAATAAGATAATGCCGAGTTTTTTGAAAACATTTATCCATATATAACTGAAAGAGAGTCAACAAGTGAAAGACCTAAACGACCACGAGAAGAATAAATGGAAAATATTCTAACTAGTGAGGAACTATTTCTTTTATTTTGTATTCATTTTAAAATCTTCTTCACTGGCAACAAAAATCTTAATTCAATACACTTCAATTTGACATAGATTGAATATTTTCAATAGAGAGTTAACATTAATATTGAAAATTTGAGGTTTAAGGGAGAGATAAGTAATATTAATTGTGGAACCAAACACGTACAATAGGAAAGAAATTTTGCAAATTTTAATCTAAAAAATAAAAAATTAAAAAACCATAATAATAGTGATAAAAAATTTAGGCTTACTTCAAGTTATACAAAAATTATGATTAGTAACTATGGTAAATTTGTTGGTTTAAATTTAAGAATTGCCTTATTTGAAATATTAATTTCCTTAATTTTATCCATTCTGTTAATAACTAATTGTATTTTTTAAAATTAAACAAATAAAAAAAATACATAAATCTACAATATAACAAACTAAAATACAGACATTTATTTAAAAAAAATACATAATTCCTGTCAACAAACTAAAACATTATCATTTTTACTAAATAGTTAAAATGTTGTTATGGAGTCACTTTAAAGACTAAAATATTGTTGTTTTGATAAATTTTCATTTTTAAAAAAAAATTGGTAAAAATTTGTTTTTTTATACCGGCTATATATAAAAAAAATTATTTGTATCATGGATCAATATATCATCCCAACTTGTAGATGAATAATTGAGATGATCGAAGTGAGCTAGGTTAATAAATGAGTGAGTCAATAACCACAACAAAATTGAATGGATTGGATAAATTATGTTTGATATGGGCTAATTTTATGGGTAATTAATTCGATAAACACTAGTTTATAATATTACGAATCTTATCAAATTTTTGATGCATCCTAATACATCCAAATACATATATTTTGAAATATATAGGATCAAAACTATATGTAATTATGATTTGAACTAAAAGTGGATAGATCTATGTAATGGATTTGGGTTAGCATGATATTTGAAGGATTGGCTAAATATAAATTTTATATATATATATATATATATATATATATGATCGACATGTCTGCCTCGCAGCTGCAATTTTTTTCCTTTTTGATGATTTTTTCGTTTTAATTTGTTTATCTTGTCTTTTAATTTTTAAATATTTAAAAATTATATAATATATTATATAAAATCACGATAATTACCAACTAAAAATACCTATAAAAAATATAAAAAAAATTGATTGATTCATAAAAGAAGTAACATGCACGATTCAATTTGCAAACTACATAGAAAGTATTGTAAATCTCAATAATTAATAACATTTGATTGACTTTTGAAATTCTATTTGTGTCACATACATTGGGATAAGATAAGTAACATATATTATTAAAATTTCATATAAAAAGTACCATAAATTATAATAATAAAAAGAATTAACATGTACTCGTAATATTTAATTTTGGAACTACTTAGAAAGTATTGTAAATCTTAGTAATTAATAACATTTTATTGACTCTTGAAATTCTATTTGTTCTATGCATTGGGGCAAGAGAAGTAATATATATTATTTAAAAATTACGTAAAAATATTATAAATTACAATAATTAATAACTTAAAATATTTAAAGTTAATTTAATTGACTATCTAAATTCTATCTATGTCACCTAAAATTAGACAAAAAAAATTAATATTAACTCCGTGCTAACACGGACACTTGCGACTAGTGTTATAGCTATGGCGTCAAGCTTGCTCACAAGAGAGTTGTATTTGTGAGTTAAAACTACATATTGATTAGGTATTGTGGATCAACATAAATACTCCAACTGAAAATTTTGAGTAAACTAATAAATCTTATGAAAAAAACATTAGATGACTATTTAAAATTTTGTAGATATTAGAAAACAGACAAAAAAAATTTAGGGGAAGTGATCTGATTTATCCCCCAATTTGCCATTTGGAGTTGATACGTCCTTCGTTATTAAAGTATTTTATATATACCCTTACCGTTATACAAAAGACTCACGTATATCCCTACCGTTACAAATGAGCTTAAATATAACCTTCATTTAATAGAAGTGAATAAATTAGCTTTATTTATATTTCTGACTTTTAATTTTAAAAAAGTTAATGTAGGGTATATATGATCCTTCAAGCAAAGTTCAAGGTATATTTTAATCTTTTAGGTACATCGATTATTTTTTGACCCTTTGATTATCATTATTTAAATTGCTTATTCTTATTTAATTTTTTTCTTCATTCGTTACTGTAAAGAAAAAAAATTAAAACTAATTATTTTGTGGCTATATTATAATTTAAAACTATTTTACTATAATGTTATTTTGTTTTTGTATTTTAACAAATAATTGGGTCGCATATGATAAAGTTAACTATGAAATTAGTGAAATATAAATTAATTTGACCATAATAATAATACATTTAAGGAAAAAGGACAAATATACCCTAGACTATCATAAATGTTATATAGATACCCTTCATCATACCTTTGGGACATTGATGCCTCTGTTAGTGAAAAAACATAAAAGATAATAAAATTGCAAGATTACAATTGAAAATAAAATGAAAAAATTAATCTCTTCAGGCTAAGGCGCGGATATCTCGCTCTGTTTAAGGAGATTCAAGCCCACTGCAGCAAATATTTTCACTGGTCCAGCAATAGTCCTCTTTGACTTGTTCCCTCCAATATACAACAACCTTCACAAAGTATAATTCAACAACTCTGGACAAGAGTTGAGTCCAAAGCTCCACAAAAAAGAACACCTCCCTTTAACTGATAAGAACCCTCTTTTAGACTAACTCTTTCACTCTTTGTTTTCTGTTGTGTTTCGTGTGTACCAAACCAAATGAATACAACCACTATTTATACTACAAGAAGTCTTCCTAGAAATGAATAGGAAGATAATAAAGGTAGCAAATAGTGAAGATAATGGTCTTAGGAGTTTCATTGGTTACATAGGTTACAATAGGAGTTACAAATGTTACAAGGATTAATGTATGAATTAAGAATGAAATAAACTGATGGATAACCATTGCTAATGGATGATTTAGAAGTTATCTATTCAAATGTTTATTGGAATATTTTTATCTCACAATGAATTCAGCCAATAAATCAAAAAGTAATGACATTACATGGCTACCAAATCAAAGATGAATAGCAAGATTAAATTGGTAGTTTAAAACACAAATGTCTATCCAAAATAAAGCAATTTAATATGTTAAATATTAAGATTAAAATGCTAATAACCTAACAATCTGCCACTCATTTTAATATTTAGATAAGAGAGTATATAAGTTGAAGGAAGACAACTAAGCATAATGAAGGTGTGCTCTGCATTAAACCTCCAATTAATGAAACAATAACTTTTACTCTAGAGTCGTAGTTGTCTCAGACTTGAACTATGACCGCTTAAGGGAAATAAAATATCATTCCTCATACATAATAATCAAGGTGTTGACATGAGCTTTAACAACCAGCACGTTATGGCCATGTGCTATCCCGGTTACATGAGTGCATTTAAGAATAAGCCCCATTCTCATAAGAAGCGACCTACTTCCACACATCACGTAGGTGAAATCTGTCAAGAGTGCTCCTGTAAGATTAACAATCAACCCATACGGGATACAGATATTCATTAAGAGTTTTATTGACTCAACCTTCAGAAACTACTAGAAACAATGCACTCACATCATAGGGAGGGAAATAATAGTGCATTTCTCACAACAAATCATCATATGATTAGTTTTTCCCTTTGAACTTTGTTATAGGATATCTAGTCCCCAGGTTGGGTTTCCTCATATATGACTCAAGGATTTGTAGGCTTCAAATCCCATCCCCCTCGATGTGTTCCAGACCTTTTCTCTTGTTAAGGCCTTCATAAGAGGATATGCAAGATTATCACAAGAGTTGACATAATTAACATTAATGGTATCATTTGTCAAATAAGATCTTACATTTCTGTGTTTCCTCCTTATAGGTCTGGATTTACCGTTCTAATAACGGTTTTAAACTCTACCAATTGCAGCGGTGCTATCACAATGAATTAAAATATGAGGAATTGGTTTTTCAAAATAAGAAATTTGAAATAGTAAATCTTTTAACCAATTCGCTTCCTCACTAGCTGAAGCTAAAGCAAATAGTTCAGCCTCTAATGTAGAGTTAGCAATTATAGTGCAATCAATCACATATCTCAGACATTTGATTGTATTAGCATATTCTTTTTGATTTATTACGTCATTTTCACTTTCAACAGAAAATAAGAGAATACTTGAATCAAAAGGAGTAGCAAGATGCTTGCAATCACGAAAGTTATTTTTGTCAAAATTTTCTCAACATAATGTGACTGGTCAAGGAAAACCCCCTCACATGTTCTTATTATTTTTATTCGAAGAAAAAATTTTTGCTTCACCAAGATCTTTCATATCAAAATTGCTTCTAAGAACATTTTTAGCTTCATCTATAACATTCATGTTAGAGCAAAAGATCAACAAATGATCAACGTATAAGCAAATCATCACATCTGAATTAATCAAAGACCTATGATATATGCACTTATCACACTCATTTGTTTTAAAACCATTTTCAATCATGCAGGAATCAAACTTTTCATGTTATTGCTTTTGTGTCTGTTTCAAGACATATAGGGATTTAGTAAGTTTATGTTCTTTGCTTTCTTGGCCTGCTTTAATAAAACACTCGGGTTGGTCATATAAATTTTTTCATTTAGGTCTCCATTTAGAAAAGCAGTTTTTACATCCATTTGATGAATTTGTAAATCAAAAATTGCAGCCTTAGCAACTAAAAGTCTAATGGATGTAATTCTTGTTACCGGAGAAAAAGTATCAAAAAATTCTAGGCCTTCTAGTTGTTTAAAACCTTTTGCAACTAACATAGTCTTGTATTTATCAATAGAACCATCCGGTTTAAACTTTTTCCTTAAGAACAATTTGCAACCAATTGTTTTACAACCCTGTGGTAAATCAATTAACTTCCAAGTTTTATTAGAAATTAGAGATTCCATTTCATCATTTACAGCCTCTTTCCAAAAAATAGAATCATGTGAAGATAATGCTTCTTTCAAAGTTGGAGGGTCATTTTCAACATTAAACACATAAAAATCAGAACCAAAAAACCTTTTATACTCTAGCTCTTTTACTTCTTCTTAACTCAAAGTCACCAACTTTATTTTTTAAAGTTGAAGTAGAAGAACTAGGTAGTGAAAAAATATTTTGTTCAATCCGTTGACCCCCACTATTTTTAGTATCAAATGGAAATTTATTTTCATGAAAAAACAACATCACTAGATTCTATTACAATATTATCTTCAAGATTAAAAATCTATAGGCTGTACTATTTGAAGCATAAACAACTTTGTAATATTGGGATCCATTAGCCTCACAAAGGCTAGACAACCCCAAACTCTTAGAAATCCCAAACTTGGTTTGTAACCTTTCCACAATTCAAAAGGTGTCAATTTAGACTTTTTATGAGGCACATGATTCAACACATAACAAGTAGTTAAGATAGCTTCACCCCAAAAATTTAAAGGTGCATGTGACTCAATTAGCATGGCATTAGTCAATTCAACCAAAGTTCTAGTTTTCCTTTCTGTTACTTCATTAGACGAAGGAGAGTAAGGAGGAGTAGTTTTATTAATTATTCCCAATGATCTAACAAAATAATTAAACTCATTTGATTCATATTCAGGGCCTTTATCACTTCTAGTTCTTTTTTAATTTTTCTTCCAAACTGATTTTCAACTTCATTGAGACAAGTTTTAAAATTTTCAAAAGCATCACTTTTATTTTTCATCAAGTAAACATATGTATAATTAGAAAAGTCATCAATGAAAGTGATAAAATATCTATTACCTCCACGAGTTAGAATTTCATCAAGTTCACAAATATCAGTATGAACTAATTGTAACAAATCAGTTTTTCTTTTAACTTGAAAATCAGGCCTTTAAGTGATCTTGACTTTAATACAAGCCTCACACTTTTCAAAATTTTTTTTATTAATCCTAAAATACTCATGATTACAACATAACGATCATTAATATGAAACAAACAAGCATGCCAAAAATAAGTAGAAGAAATCATATAAACATAAGTTGAAGTTTTATTCATTTCAACATTCAACTTAAACATCTCATCACATGCATACCCCTTCCCCACAAAAATACCTTTATTCACTGTTACATATTGATCAAATTCAATAATCTGTTTAAAGCCTACTTTATTAAGAAGAAAACTAGACATCAAATTTTTTCTCATAGAAGGAGTATAAAATACATCTTTCAATGTTAATATCCTTGCAGAAGTAAAACACAATTCAACATATTCGTTTCCAAGTACTTGAGTAGTGTGAGCATCACCAATAATGATGGTTTTGGGCTCCTCAAAATGAGTATATTTTTTAAACCAGTCTTTGTCATAACAGAGTTGACGGTTTGCACCAGAATCAGCCCACCATCCATCAACATTCTCAACCATGTTTATGTCGGTAATCACCGCCACAAAAGATTCTTCTACAACGTTTTCCTGAGGGTTAGGACCACATTTTTGGAATCTGCAAAATCAAGCAATATGCCTACTCTTGTCACAAACAAAGCATGGTCCCTTTTCTTGAACTTGTTGATTTTGTGCTTGGTAATTTTCACCATTATTTTACTTGGGACGTCTACCATTATTTTTCTTGAATTTTTTCTTATTAGGCTATAAAGAAGTATTTTTGTGAGTTTCAGGAGTAGCATTATTCGAAGTAATTAAATTTACCTTCGATGTGATGTTGTTCTCTTCTGTTTGTAAAAGTGCATCTTGGTCCCTTTCTTCTTCTTCCATGCAGATTTTCATTATTAATGTTTCAAGAGAGGTTTCCTTTTGTTTGTGACACATTATTTTTTGAAATTCCTTCCAAGAAGGTGGAAGTTTATCCACTATGCCTCAAACAATAAGGTTATCTCCAATTTTAACCTCTTCGGACCTAAGCTCTCCAACAATCATGATGAAGTCATGAGCTTGATCTACCACTGATTTGTTGTCCACCAATTCAAAATGACAAAATCTACTAGCTGCATATTTTTTCACTCCAGCCTCTTAGGTATCATACTTACTCTGCAATGCCTTCAAAATTTCTTTGCACTAGAATAAGTTCTATCATAATAATCATAAAAATTATCAGATAGACAATTAAGAAAAGAATACCGACACTTATAAGAATCACCATCGTACTTTTCCACTTTCTCTAGAGGAGAAATAGTTTCATCATCATTCATAGTGGTGATGTCTTCTTTATTTGGATTCTTCTCGGTTAATACATAAGAAACATTGAGAAGACTTAAGTATAAAAGTACTTTACCCTTCCATCTCTTGAATGGTAACCATTGAACCAAAATGGCTTGTTAAGATCTCCCATCTTGACATCTGCGGTTTTTTCAATTGTAGCCATCTTGAATCTCCTTAAAATTGTTAGTGAAAAAACATAAAAGATAATAAAATTGCAAGATTACAATTGAAATTAAAATAAAGATATTAATCTCTTCAGGCTAAGGCACGGATATGTCGCTCTTTTTAAGAGATTCAAACCCATTGCAGTAAATATTTTCACTGGTCCAGCAGTAGTCCTCTATGACTCGTCCCTTGCAGGATACAACAACCGTCACAAAGTATAACTCAACAACTGTAGACAAGAGTTGAGTCCAAAGCTACACAAAAAAGAACACTTCCTTTAACTAATAAGAACTCTCTTTTTTACTAACTCTTTCACTCTTTGTTTTCTCTTGTGTTTCTTGTGTACCAAATCAAATGAAGACCACCACTATTTATACTACAAGAAATCTTCATAGCAATAAATAAGAAGATAATGGACGTAGTAAATAGTGAAGATAATGGTCTTAGGAGTTTCATAGGTTACATAGGTTACAATAGGAGTTACATATGTTACATAGGTTACAAAGAGTAATGGATGAATTAAGAATGAAATAAAGTGATGGATAATCAATGCTAATGGATGATGTAGAAGTTATCTATTCCAATGTTTATTGGAATGTTTTTATCTCAAAATGAATTCAGACAATAAAGCCAAAAGTAATGGCATTACATGGCTACCAAGTCAAAGATGAAAAGCAAGATTAAATTGGTAGATAAAATACAAATGCCTACCAATGGTCATTCTTATAACTCTAAAATAAAGCAATTTAATATGTTAAATATAAATATTAAAATGCTAATAACCTAACAGCCCCTACCATCCAGATTTTAAAGCGTATATACCATATCTATTAATAGCTAGATACGTGTCTCAATCTAAACCACCTACCCGAAATTTATTCAATTTTAACCCATAATTTAAAGACTCACCCAAATTAATTTTAAAATCCACCCAGATAACATAACAAATGATAACCCAAAGCGCTTCATCTTATAGCAAATGATCATGACAAGCCTAAACGAGTTCAACCCTCCATATGTTTTTTAATGAAAAGCTTCAACTTTCTTCCCCCACTAAAAACCTAAAACTCCCAATTCGCATTCCTAACCTCCACCATTGCCGAGCAACATGAGTTCACCCTCTTGCCATTTTCAAAGTAGTGGAAAAGGTAGTCTAGCTCAGAGATGAAATCTCCAATTAACCCTCATCTACGCTCAGAAACTCGTCAAGGGATAAGCTTGGAGGTTCCACTGTCGTCATCTTTAAGAAATAATTTTTTGGATTTTAGATGTTCTCCGGCTTAACCCTTTGTATTGCCGGCGTTGCCACCCTGGTGGAGTAGCAGTAGATGCTCCAGCTGTGAATGAGGAGAGACGTAATTTGACACAGTAATCGATAAATTTTCGAGTAGTAATGAAAAGCACAGAAGACAGGAATGAGACGAGATACGACACAGTGAGAGAAACAATTGAAAAAGAAGTGAGGCAAAGATGAAAGGGGAAAGGGTTGCATTCCTCTGAAAATCTGATGTTATATCTGAAAAATCTGAAACTATTGCATTGTGGAATGCAACTCATGAGTCAGTCGAATATTACGAGTTGATCGAGGTGAATGGCATATTAGAGGTCATAGATTATGGGTAACTGAATACTTTGACTTCTTGATTTTAGAGAAAACTCCATAAAGAAAATGGGAGAGACATATCATTGGCCCTTATATGAAATACTCTAACATCTATATTTGTATCATCATTCATGGCCAATGATGGAGAGATTGTATTCGTCGTCATCTTAAAACCTGGTGCTTGTTTTTGTTATGATGTCACAAGAAAGAGTTGGAGGGAATTAAAAATCATGGGACTTCCTAAGGAAAACTACATCAGAGGCATTTATAGTTATGTCGAAACTCTCGTTCCCTTAGGGTAATTTTGTTCGAATGGGAAGGCATCGTGAGTGCTTGTACGTCCTTTCAGCCGTAACTTCTGTTGCATCATAACAGATTATAAGACCCAGACGAGAAATGTTGTCTGTTTGCACGTCTTTTTCATTCATTGTAATGTTGAATTGTCAAAAAAAATTTCTTAATCTAGTAGTAAAAGGGGATATGTAACAAGAGGGGATTTTTAGAAAAATAGATAAATGAATGGTATATATAGACAGTGGCATAGCCACACTTGTGTCAAGGTGTCCAATTGGACACCCTTGGTCAGAATATTATACGCAAGTAAAATGATAATTTAAGTGGTTAAATAATATATTTTGGACACCCTTAACACAACAATATGATGTAATCTAGTGGTTTCAGGCGCCTTGAGAAAATAATGATACACAAATTTAAAGAGTGTGCGTGTTCGAATTTTACTAGTACCAATTTTATTTTCCCACATTTTCAGAAGAGTAGATTAACTTTAGCACTTGAATACCCTTTGTCAAAATCCTAGTTCCGCTATAGTTTGTTTTGTATAAATTGATTCATTTAAAGGCCTATTAAGAGTGATGTAGTTTCACGAAGGTGGAATTCTCTTTTCACGTATACAAATAAGAGTAAATACTTCACCCTGTCCACTTTTTCCAGATCGACAAAAAGAGCAGTTCAGGTGATCAAACTTCCATCTCGGACAAAAATTCTCCTAAGCAGGGGAGAAAGGAGAAACAGGACCAGTCATAGAAAAAAAGTTTCAGCAGATGCTGTTGTTGGTTCGAGTGTGTTGGAAACTAGATTTTCTGATACCATACACTCTTTCTCATGTTTTTGCCATCTTTTGATGAAAGATGGCCTGTACAAAAATATTTTCACACTTGGTAACTACAGATTTCACAAATGATTTTGACTTGAATAAATTCAAGACTGTATTTTGGACTTGAATTCCCTCACATATCGTTCAATTGAATGATCTAAATATTCATGTTTCGAAATTTTTTGGCTTTTCTAACTCTTCTTCCATTGCCTCACAAATAAGGTTAAAGAAATAGCCATTGAAAATTTTTTGGCATTTCCAATACAGGAGTATTTTGTTTTTTCGCTAACCAGATTTTTTGGAAGTTTTGATCCCATTTTATAGTTGAAATACCAGTTTTTCTGCATGTTTGAAGTATTGAAATTCTCAAGGTAGAAACAGGAAGAAAAAATAAATGCTTTTAGGTAACTCAGAGCAGAGGCGGAGCCAAGATTTCAGGACAATGATCTTAACTTAAAGTCAACTATCAAATTAATGAATAAATATGCAAGTATTTAATTCACTAAAAAACCAATGATTTGAATATTAAAAATCACAAAGACACAAATTATGTTAATGAGATGTTAGTCATGTTTGAAAACATCATCTTAGATATTATTATTGTAAAACTTAATTTACTAATATGAAGTATTGAGTAATTTAATTTGAAAGTTTGAAATATTGTTAATAAAATGTGAATAATTTTTAATATAAAATTTTGAACATTTTTACTATAATCTTCAACATTGTTCTAAGTAAGATTAAAATTATTAAATTCACCATTAACATTTCGACACATAAACCATATATCATATTAGTTTCATTATCACCTAGAAACATTATTTCTTCAAAAGTTAATATTTTGAAGAGCAAACAACAATTATTATAATATAATCAATTATCAATATGGTGGAATAACCCTAGAACCAAAGATTAAAAATTAACTTTGAATAGATAACTATATAGGGTAAAAACAAAGAAACAAAAAAAATGAAAAAGAAGAGACGAGTACATAGTACATACCGGAGGACAGAGATGGGATAGTAGCAACCAAACTAAAAATAAAAGTTAGAAGCCTAACTTTTGGAAATAAATTTGGCCGAAAGGTTTCTCCTTTAGAATAGGACACAAACACTTTTATATAAAATATTTTAATCTTTTAATATTAGAAAAACTAATTTTAAAAAAGAAGTGCCCACAATAGGTTTCGAGAACCCACGACGCCCGGGTAGAAGAAATCCGCTTGGTGTTCAGAAATCACTGGGCCATCGGCATCCCTATGCTTATGGGTTCGCAGGAAATGTATGTGTACTTTGTTTCTAATACTTCAATACTAATATAGGGTCTATGACAAACACACAACATACGTTTATATAATTAAAAATATTCAAAGCCAAACTAATACTACATAAAACGAGTACTTTTATGATATCCCCAAATTCTGCATCATGATTATCAATTTTCCTCTCCAATCTGCAAAGGTTGTGCAACTTCTGAATTGTTATTGTAACATTTGTCTGCTCCTAACTGTAGAAAAATTTAAAAAAATGTGTTTAGGTTTTTAAAAGATAATTAAAAGTATTCAAAACTCAGGTGATTTATGTTGTTTGTGTTATGATTTAACAAGAAAAAACTGGAGGGATTTAAAAATCAAGGGGCTTCCTAGAAAAACGATATCAAAGACATTTATAGTTAGTTATGTCGAAAGTCTTTTTCCCTTTGGGTAGTTTTGTTCAAACTGGAAGATATTTATGAGTGCTTGTATGTGAAATATCTTGTTGATGACCTTACAACAACTGTTTCACTTTACGACAAGATTTTTTTCACGCAAGTTCATTGATGTAGTAATGCTATGACAAAAAAAAAGTTGTGGCATAAGAAATTACATTCTAAATATATTGCAAAGTGTTTGAAGTGAAGAAGTAAACTCATTGTTATCCAATTTAGAAAGTCTGTTCCCTTTGAATAAATTTGCATTATATTGGATGTCATTTTTAGTACTGTTTTTCTATTTTATTATAAGATATCTTTACGCATTTTGAGTATCAAAAGTGTAAATCAGGTGCAAATAATTAAGAAAACAATGCCACTTTTGGGAGTACACTTTTTCTTAATAAAGGAAATTGGATTGTACACTACACGGTCAAGCTTTCTTTTATTTAATTCATTTAACACGTCGTATAATTAGTCCATTAACAGATAGGCAGGTATATAACCCCTGTTGTTATCATAAATACCTCTGTACATACATTGTACACTAAACATCAAATTATTGTACACACTCTGCTCCAAGTTTAACTTTTTTGTTAACAACCCTATGGGATCAAATGGACAAAAATTATCCATATGGTCGCGTGCAATAGAGTTCTTAATATGCATCTGAATTCAAAAGATACTCCGTTAGTAATTTAAAATGGAACCATAACATCAAGCTTTCGAGATCAACATGATTTAATATAGAGGCGTTGCACAGAGAATGTGTTCATACCATCCATACATATTCAACATATGGCATTGTATTGTGGAATGCATCTCCTGAGTCAATGTACTGTTATGATATATTGGATACTTGGGTTTCTTGATTTTAGAGCAGACTCCAAAAAGAAAACAGTAGAAACATTATCATTGGCATCCCCTCAACTCAGTGTATTATTGTGCAATACGATTGTAAGTCCTGGAATGTTCTCACAATCACAAAAAAACTCTAAATTTCGATACACAGATCATCCCAAGGACAAGTAAAAAATTACTCAAAGAGAGTCATGTTTTCCATCTTATATTACAATTTGACTATATAAGATTTGTTTCAACTAATCACACGCCAAAGTGCATACAAAATAAACTAACGCCTCTACATAACTAGTCTTTCTACATA
Source organism: Solanum lycopersicum (assembly GCF_036512215.1). Classification (NCBI taxonomy): domain Eukaryota; kingdom Viridiplantae; phylum Streptophyta; class Magnoliopsida; order Solanales; family Solanaceae; genus Solanum; species Solanum lycopersicum. The sequence continues at coordinate 26,646,545 of NC_090800.1, forward strand.
ACTATAAATGCCTTTGATATTTGTGTTCTCAGGAAGCTGCTTGATTCCTAAATCTCTCCTCATCTTAGTATTGTCATCATAGCACGAACATAATGCACCTGAATATACGTTTAAGCACAAATACAATCTCCGCATCACAGGACATGTAGGATTATATGGGTCTAGACGCTACGTTTTTCCATATTGCAGGAAATCGAATCATATGTCTATGCATTTCTTTTGCCTGAGTCTTCTTGAAAATCAATGAGTCAAAGAATCCATCTACCCAACACCCATAATATATAACCCCTAATTTATCATTCACCTCTAACAACTGGTAAGTAACCACCTAGTAAAATGCAATCCACAGTGTAATAATTTTGAAATTTTCAGATTTGACATTAATTGCTGCTATAACATGCTCCTGATTAATAACACATTGATTGATAACTTCGCTATTGCAAACAATACGCATAGAATACGGAGCAGAAGGAAAAATTCTTTGAGTCTCTCTCCAAGATTCATTTGTTCCTAAAGTTAAAACCCATTGTTTTCGATACCCTTGTGGTAGTGTTGCTGACAAAAATACTTTGTATTTCTTCTCTTGTGGATCAAAACCTAATGAATACTTATGACAAGAAATATATTTATTTGGGTAGGGAAGAAATCTTTCTTCCCTTGTGCTAGGATTGTAAATTGCAGCAAGTCACATAAATGATGGTGTACCCAAAAGCAAAATAAACAATTAACTGAATCCAACAAAGAATTTGAACAACTATAGAGTCCATCAAATCTCAATGTTTGAAATAGGAAGGAAGAGATATTTCCATGTTCCTTTTGAACAGTCGTGTAAAAAGCATTACTTTTATGTATAAAGAACTTTGTTCCACCAGATTAGGTCTTAGAACGACAAGTATGGATATCCACAAAATCTATTGAATTACTTAGTTAGGAAACACATTTGAAATGCATTAACGACTTAGCAGGAATCCATAAAAAAATTTCAAATATTAATTCTTTAGGAATTGACACTTCCGTTTTTCATAAATTCATCTTGTATCTTGTTGTGAATGTTGAATTTCTTTGAGGAATTGTGGCTGGCGGGTAATGTTTGTTTAAAAACCCTAAAAACAATTTTTCAATAATTTTAATCTTTATGGTTATCACAAGAATAGCGTCTATTACTTTTCCTAGAGAATCTTTTGTTTTATTATACTTCGAGAAATCGTGAAGCTTCTTAACAATAGAACGAGGCTGGTCCCTTGTTTGTTCACTCCAGGATTGTTTATTTGATGGATCTTTAACGACAACAACAAATACTTCCAAGTTTCTTGTTCAAAGATACTTACCTCTTACTGCTTAGTTGAGACAGCAAGATGATAAATAGTGTTTCCTTGTATATCCTTCTTGTTTAAAAGATCATAATTATTAAAATTCTTTAGTTTGTCAAGTTATAAATTGAATGTTTCAATATTATGATTCTTGAAAGCTAAATGAAGGCAAGTATCTCCACGAGTAATCACTTCTTCTATTTAATCTGGTGAAGACACAGGAAGCTCCTTCATGACATGTTCTCAGCCTTTGATTAATGCATAGTAATAACTTAGAATCATGAATAGGCACCAATAACTACATAACATTATTCTTTTTTGAGGTTTGATAGATAACTTTATAGTTCTTGCATTTAGAATAAACGAATGACCTATAAATTTTAGCCTCTGTTGTTTTCTTTATATGCATCTTATTGCTGTATTTAAAAGTTCACAGATCAACTAAAGTTTTCTCATTTTCTATGTACACCTTTGAGCTTATTCACGTCGTATTTCACACAGATATAGAAAGGTTATGATAAAAAGATAGATGATAAGTGTGTTTATGGTACCTGATTTTGTAGAAGGAGGATGTCATTTTTAATTTTATCGATCTCCTTGTAATGATTTCAAACAAAATAACTCTGAAGTCATACACATACAACTTCTCTTCATATTTTCCTTGTTGTTTTCTTAATATCATGTACTGCAAAAGTTTAAAATTATAGATTGAAACTCAGTAAGTGTGTTACAATCTCGATGGTGTTCGATTGAATGTTGGTGGCCTTTATGGTCGAAGATTTATGTGTCCTTATAAAATTTGTTATTGTTTATGGTCGAAGATAGGGTAGTAAAAGAATGACATGAACTTTTATATGTTGATATATTATTACATGCACATGGAAACAAGATAGTCTATCTTGCTGCAACAACATAGTTCTTTCCTGGGAGAACATAGGACATGCCCTTTAAGCTTAAAAGTTTCTGTATTTTGTAGTAGTTTCCTTCAAAATTTCTTTTGTTCACTATCTTTAATGCTTTCTCGTTTTCTCTTCTTATTATAGGAAAAATATGAAGAAATATTACGGGAAAAAGTAGAATCTCAAACTGATATTGATCAATGTGAAGCATATTACCAAGCTGCAGGGGGGGAAGGATATAAGGTCTTGGATCTGAAGCAAAAAATTACTACGGGCAGAATCTTTGTGGCTCATCATCAGTATCACCTCCATTTTTTCAATCAACTTCGATAACTAATATGGATGAGTTTGTAAAGCAAATGATTCCTGCACTAACTAGTCATCTGATTCTTATTATTCTTAAGTAGGCGCAAAACATCGATTACTCCATCCGACAATCCATCGATTGTGACACGCCTAGTGTCTCCTGCTACTAATGTAAATGAGGTTGATACCTCAATTTCAAGTGACGATTATATCCCTTAGTCTCCCACAACTTTAGTTTTTGATAATGTAATATTTTTTGGAAACTACAAATGGCATAGTAACATTTTGATGAACGTAAGTTCATTTAAGAGTAATTGATGGTTTTCGTTGGATATCTTTAACTAAAAATAAGTGGTTTTGGAGTTCTCTATTTATGTTATGAATCGTCTATGAGTATTATATTATATGAGTTTTTGTTAATTTTGGAGTATTTAGTAATTTTAATTTATTTTATTTTAGAAATGCATTTTTAAAATCACCAAATAAAATAATGTTTAGCAACAAATTTAGCGACTATTTGGTCATTGCTATGAAAAGAATGTTGGCGATGGATCAACGGTGAATTGTTAAAGGCCTAATATATTGTAATAGGATATGATTCTATTGAAATTTCGTCATAAATATATCCAAAATGATAAAATAACTTATGAAATTAGCAACAAACTATATAAATATAATGATGAATCAGTCCGTCGCTAACATGTGGCGTCGGAAATGTTTCGTCACTATGACGTCGCTAAACTTGTGCATTTTTCGTTGTATAATTATAAATTAGCAACAAAATTATATGAATATAATGACGACTAAATTCATCGTTAACAAGTGGTTACGAAAATCTTTTATCGTTATGACGTTGCTAAACTTGTGACGGAACTCATTTTTCGTCTCCAAGAGCTTACTAACGAGTGTAATAGCAACAGTCAATAATTTGTTGCTAATTCGTCACTAATCATGATTAGTGACGGATTGTGTCAGTCGCTAAACGTTGTTGTTTTTTGTAGTAGCTCTATCAGGTCCACATGTTCTTGGGGACGATTCTTCACCTTTTGTTTGCCTTTGCAGGAATTCTTGAGAATTTTCAAGTTGTTAAAACTTATAAAATGATAAACACAAAACTTAAAACTCAACAAAGATGATTCAGTACTCTATCAGATCCTTTTGTTCAGTTTGAGTTTTGTTCGACCTTGAAGATTACTCTTCTTTTTAATCTTGTGTGTTTGTAACATCTCATAACTTCAATAAACTAAGGTTAAGCTATGAAAAACAAGAATAAACTAATTTGGAAAGAAGTTGGGAAATCTGGAAAATTTCCTGATTTCAAAAGCGAGTCTTGGTAATTTTCAAACCGCCATAACTTCCCTCTCAAAAGTATTTTGGGTGAGTTATGGATTGAATGCTCGTTGGAATATATTTCCAACGACGCGAAGTTTGCGAATCTCCGAGGAAGTATGAGGGAGATATGACTTTTGGAAGTTGGACTGTAGAGCAGGAAAAATTTCTGAATTTGGATTGTTAAGGGGTTTTTTGTCTTTTCCTAAATTAATTATATAAAACTAGAGCATATTTGAGAAGGTTCCGGACTGTATAAGTTAGAAGAAATTACCATATTTCAATGCTACCACATTCAACAGACAAGAGGTCATGTTCTATAGATTAAATATTATGCTTAAAGGATCAACAATTAGTAATGTGATAGTGAAATACTATCCAGATATCTTCAATTTGTTCAACACAACAAGTTGAAAAAAGTTCAGGAATAAAATCAATATAATGGACTAACCTGAAGAAGTTAGAAAGAGAAGGGTCCTTGTATTGGTATGAACTGTTGGAACATTGTTATGAGTAGAAAGACCCTGACCTACTAGGTTACTCTGATTTGGTGTAGCTAGAGGTATCTCATAGATGGTTGGGCTGATAGTTTGAGTTGGACATCCAACCCATCATACATCCAACCACGCTCTATATTATTCATGTTCCTAATAATGTTCAAATTTACAAAAACTAGTAACAAGCACAAATGTGGACCAGAAGGTACTCACTTCATATTCATCAAAATCGAACAAAACATGCATATTGGTAAAACAAGAACAATTTCTGATGTTCTTCACTAGGTAGACTTCAAAAAAACCTATGAACTATTAAAGCAATTATTAACTATAATAAACTTACAAAACAGTTATTGATACATTCTAATTTTAGTAAACTTATAGAACAACTAAAGCATTATGAATTAAATAAACCTACTGAGGCATTCTGGTTAAAGTGAACTTTTTGAAGCTATCTCATTATTATATTAATCTCACAAAAGTGATGACAAACAAAACGGATTGAAGCATTGCAATTAATTTATAGTAGAAACAACACTTTCCAGTGTGTGAGAAACTAGAGAAAGAAAATAAGTTGGAGCCAATACTTCATTTCATCGACAACAAACAGAAGCACATTGTTTGAAAAACTTTCTACTGAATAAGTTGTTAGCTAATAAATTTAATCTTAGAGGTTCTTGACTACTATGTCGTTGTTTTGATTTGATTTGGGTAATAATTTAATCTACTAAACAAGCAGTTGGCAAGAATTCTTTATTTCAATAAGAAATTTTTTTAAGAAAACCACATGACTTTCCTCAATATGTACAACAATTCCTCTAGCAAATAAAATCAAAGAAAAGGTTAAAGTCTAAAATGTATTAATCTAGAAAATAAAACCAATAAACAAGTTAAAATTTAGAATGTATTCCTCCAGCAAGAACTAATCAGAGAAACACACAACAACAAAATCATAATTCTCCAAACATTTCAGTAATCTATTAAAAAAGCTTTAACTCAAATAGTCCCAAGATAATGAGAACAATCTTCATCATAGTTAGATTGAGTAAACAAAATACCTGAGAACTTAAATCTTGAGCTAAATCAGAGATAGAAATGAAGAGTGAGGCTTACTTCAAGTGAATATCAAATAGGCCTTGGTGGAGAGGTTATAACAGCAGAGGGCTGCAACGTTTTAACCATTGTTTTTCAAAATCGTTTTTGGGGCGATTCCAAGGGTGAGTTTTGGGGCGGGCGTATCAAAAACTCTGTAGGGCGTAAATAAAAAACGTAGATCCATAAGGCGTAAGTCCTAAAATTTGAGGCATACGCCCTGAACATAAAAACAAGTCTTGGGCATAAAAACGTACGGCCGGGCGTTTTTATTGTACTTTTTAAATTTTTTTGCTCTAAATCATATTTTATTATTGTTGTAATGATATTTCTCAAACAATAATGATAATCATTTTTCCTCATTATTGAATATCAACACTTTATCTCAAATAAAAATCATAATTTATTGGAAAGTTTACTATAGCTTATTTTATTAGTAATAAAACTATAAAACTGAATATACATGTGACTACGCCTCGTAGATCCATGGGACTTATACCCCATGACTCGAGGCTTACGGTCGCCCCATATTGTATAAGACGTCTCACCTCACGCCTCAACCTTTTAAAACACTGGTTTTAACATTTTATTACCTTGGTTATTATCAAGAATATGAAACAATAACAATATAAATAAAAACTAAAACTTAATATGAATGAGTTGTTGTTTGGATGAATAAAGTTTATAGGTAGTGCTTTTATAAGACTCACTATATAGTTGTCAGGATCCAAATGATAACAAAAACTTCATTTAAAGAAGAGTCAGAATACCAAAAGCAATCAGAAGTAGTGTTTAACCACTTGATAATATTTCATTCTTTTTTTTAAACTAATATACATTGTGAAGATGTCTCAAAGATACATACAATATAAAACATATAAACTTATGTTTTATGCATATAAAATGATTTTGACATTCAAATCTAACTATGGCCCTTTGTTATTTCTCTCAATACAACTTAAATCTGCAACACTATGGTAAATCATCAGAAAAATACATCTATACAACTCTAATAAGAAAGTCTTGTCATGTTTGTTCATTCACATTATCTATCAAATTGAGGACATTCACAACATAAGTTAGACCGCGGGTAGACATTTGTTTAATATGAGCTTGAGTCAACAATTTGGATAAAAAAAGTCACCCCTATCAAAACGATCATTTACTGCTAGACGTATGCTTCCTTCTAAATGTACTACTCTCAATGACGGTTTAGAGTAATCAGTCAATGATACAATATTAACAACAAACATGAGATAATTACTCAATCTATTCAATTAGAGGAATACTTGAATGTTCAGAAGTTTCAGGAAACTCTAAACAGGTACGTCGTAGTAAAATTATTCTCATTCTTTTTTGTTGCTCAGTGTATAAATATTTACCGATTACTTTCATTTTATAGAAAATATAATTAATATAATTTTCTTCTCTTATAAATCTCATGATATTTTAGGGAAAACATAATTTCTAGAAAAAACTCTATTTTCAGAACACTTAAATTTCTTAAACCCTATTTTGAGAAAATATCAATCCGACCTCAAGAATTAAGCTAAATGAAATGGAAAGAGTTAAGAGTTAAAATATCATATTTCATACACCCAAACCACCAAAATCTCTATTTTCAAAGACAAGTTGAACTAGAAAACAATGATTTTTTTCAAGTGAAGCCACTGATACCCAAATCCATCGAATCTAACATCCAAATGCTGAAATGAGTTGGGGTTCTTATTTTGCAGAAAGAAAAGTTTAAACTACCCATTTTGAGAATACCACATCCCTATCGAGATGGAGAGCTAAACGAAATTGAAATCGAGATGGGAAATTGAACTTACAATGGGGACTTGGAAAGCTAGCAATGAAGACTTGGAAAGCTTAAATGGAGCTTGAAGCAAAACTTGGAAAACTTTCAACGGAGTTTTGAAGAGAGACAAGGAAGCTTCAATGGAGATGGAGCTTGAGAGAGGCTTCTTTGGAGCGGGAGGTTGAAAATGTTGAATCAATTTGTGCCATAAAATATATGGCTTTTAAAATATTTTGCAACTGATTTACCGACGAATTTTAACATTATTTAAAATTTGTATTTATTTTGGAAAAAAAATATAGTGACAGATTTTTCTGTCACTATGCAATCTATTTCATAATAATATATCAAAAAAAATTAGCAACATTTTTTTCGTCACTAATTCTGTCACCCGATATTTATTTATTTTGCCACCTGTACTTTGTCACTAAATTCATAAAAATATTAGGCGACAAAATTGTCCGCTAACATTTAGCGACACAATAAATGTTCCATTGTCAATTTGTCGCTATATTATTACTCAAAAAATTATTCGTCAATTTTGTAATTAAATGATAATTCTGTTGCAAATTCGTCATTATATAGTTACAAAATAGTGGTCGTTGCTAATATATGTCGCTAAACACTGTCTTTGTAGTAGTGCGCTGAAGTTGTCTAGTTCTTTTAGGATTATATCTTCTTTACTTTCATTGTAAATCTGTTTCTAATTTACAAAGGATTCAGATCTTGTGTCCGTTGTAAAAGTCTAAATTAATTGAGTCTAACTGGTTTATTGGGCTACATTGTTTGCTGCTTTGTCAAATTTAAATTCATCTAGAATCTAGTTGATTTAGAGGGCACCAATGTCCAAAAAGTATGACAGAGGTATATGTATACCATTTGTGATAGTTTGGGGTATACTTGTCCTTTTTCCTTAAATTTATTATTATTATGGTCAAATTAATTCATGTTCACTAATTTCCTTGTACACTTTATCATATATAACCCAATCATTTTTCGAATACAAAAACTAAATAACTATATAGTAAAAAAAGGTATTAAATTATAATATATCCCCGAAAAATTAGTTATTGTTTTTTTTCTTTAGACTAAGAAATGAAAGGAAAAAATTAAATAAAAATTAAGAAAATTAAATAATGATAATCAAAGACGTCAAAAAAAAATTTATGTATCTAAAATATTAAAATATACCTTGAATGTTGCTAGAAGGATCATATATACTCCTACATGAACTTTTCTAAAATTTAAATTCGAAAATATAATTAAGGCTAATTTATTCACTTATGTTAAATGAAGAGTATATCTGAGCTCATTTTGTAAAGGTAAGGATATATGTGAGTCTTTTGTATAAAGATAAGGGTATATATGAATCACTTTCATAACAAAGGCAAATCAACTCCAAATGGAAAATTGAGGGATATATCATACCATTTCCCCTAAATTTTTTGTGAGTTTTCTAATATCTAACAAATTTTAAGCCATGATCTAACCTTTTTGTCAAAAGATTTTTATGTTTACTCAAAATTTTCAATTGGAGTATTTATATTAATCCACAACACCTAATCAATATGTAAATTTAACTCAAAAATACAAATATCTCTTGTGAGTAAATTTGACGCCTTAGCTATAACACTCGTCACAAGAGTCTATGTTAGCACAGACTCAATATCTGTTATTTTTTGTCTCACTTTAGATGACATAGATAGAATTTATATAGTCAATTAAATTGACTTCAAATATTTAAAGTTTTTAATTATTGTATTTATAGCATTTTTACGTATTTTTTAAATAATATATATAACTTCTGTTGTCCGAATGTATTTAGAACATATAGAATTTTAAGAGTCAATCAAATATTGTTGATTATTGAGATTTACAATACTTTCTACGTAGTTTTCAAATTAAATATCTGGAGAACATGTTACTTCTTTTGATTATAATATTTACAGTACTTTTTATGTAAAATTTTAATATTATTTGTTACTTTTCTTATCCTGATGTATGTAGCACAAATAGAATTTCAAAAGTCAATCAAATGTTGTTAATTATTGAGATTTACAATACTTTCTACATAGTTTTCAAATTAAATAATACATGTTACTTCTTTTATCCCATTTTTTTGACATAAATATATTAATTTCATGGGAAAAGGGTCTGATATAACACTTAACTTTCTCATTTGGACCTGATATATCCGTCGTTATAAAAGTGGCTCATATATGCCCTTACCGCTATACAAACGGCTCAAATATACCCCTGCCGTTACAAACTGGCTCACATATACATTTCATTTGACGGAAGTTAAAAACTTAGTTTTAAATTTATATTTGTTACTTTTAATTTTTTAAAAAAAAATTATTTAGGGGTATATAGGATTGTTCTATCAAAGTTTAGGTATATTTTAATTTTTTTAATACATAAATTATTTTTTGACTTGTTTTATTATAATTATTTGAGTTTGTTATTCTTATTTTGTTTTTTTCTTTCATTCCTTAGTTTAAAGAAAAAAAATTTAAACTATTTTTTGTGTGTGTATTGTAATTTAATTTCGTATTCGAAGAAAAAATTTGGTCATCTACTATAAGTTTTACAAGAATATTAGTGAAACATAAATAAATTTGATTATCAAAATAATAATTAAAAATTAGTCATTGAAACAAAAAAAAAGTCAAAAAAAATATTTTTGACGAGGATTAAATTTATTCATATGAGATTATATTTTTTAGAAAAAAATAATAAAAATTTAGATTAATTTTTTTTTCATTTCCGTTAGGGGAAAAGGGTATATGTGAGCCATTTGTTTACAAGTAGAGGTATATATGAGCCACATTTATAACGAGGGGTATATCATCTCTAAATGACAAAGTTGAGGGTTATATCATCTCTAAATGACAAAGTTGAGGGTTATATCATCTCTAAATGACAAAGTTGAGGGGTATATCATACCCTTTTCCCTAATTTTATTAATCAATCAAATTTTTAAGGGAAAATGGTTTGATATACCCCTCAACTTTTTCATTTGGAGCTGATATACCGCTCGTTATGAATGTGGCTCATATATGTGAGCTCATTTTGTAACGGCAGGGGTATATCAGCTCTAAATGACAAAGTTAAGGGGTATATCAGACCCTTTTCCCAATTTTTAATATATTTTTTACAAGTATATTAAGTTGGTAATTGTCATTAATTATAGTATATATTACATAATTTTTAAATATTTTAAATTAAAAAAAAAAGACAAACAAATAGAAACATAAAAACCATCGAAAAAGAAAAAAAAGCGCAGTTGTCAGGCACGCATGCCAAACATGACCTACCTCGTTTGTGCGTGTAGGGGGGGTGTCGTGTGTGCGTGTGCACGCGCGTGTGCACATGTGTGCGTGTGTGCACGCACATGGATATGTGTGTTCATGTGTGCGCCCGTGTACGTCTGTGTTTGATCCTTGTAAACTTTACCTTTCATTCTATTTAAAGATGTCACCCAATATTCATTTTTTCTAAGCCCTATTATTTTTTATTTTCTCTAATTGCCGCCCAACTTTCCTATTTCTCCCCCTTTAAGCCAAAAGCCCGAATAACCTTCAAGTCTGTTTGCTTGTTCATGTCATTTCTGAATTCCTTTTTTCATTTTATTCTTCTTTTTCTCAGTTATACATTTACTATGAAATTTGAATGATTATATGTAACCATGAGAGGGTGTTTGCTCAATAATTATTCAGAAAAGAAATGAAGATGAAGATATCACAAATATAATTCAAATTATTTATATATCAGTTAAGTGGGGTAACTCTATTATTTTCTAATTGAATGTTGAATGATTTGATTTTTCTTTGTATAATTTATTTTAACAATATTTTTTAAATTTTTATTGGAAAGGAAGATGAGGAAGGAGATTACAATGTGGGGAATCAAACTCTCGTCAACAATTTTTCAGTTAGTAAACCAACTTAACTATTAAGGTTCTCCATAATACCGTATGTCTAGTCTTTTCTCATTTTATGTGTCTTCGTTTTCTTATTTATTTTTAACAAACTTTGTGTTTCTAAATTTCATAATTTAAAATTCGTAGAAATACACAAAATCATAAATACACAAAGTTATAGAATTGATATAACATCAGTGTCACATTTACAATGAAAAAAAGATTTTTTTCCTGTTCTATCAAAACTTTTTTTCCTAACCATTTTTATGCTTCTTATACGTAAAAAGAGACTAAATTATGAAGTTCTATTTTGGTAAAATCAATCATCCTTAGAATTGAGTCCCTTAGTTGACTCAAATTCCTTCTCTTAAGCATCCCTCTGTAGATGATACTAACTAAAATTGCCATCATTCTTCTAGAAACTCTATATCTAATTATCATATGGGGAGGCACAACAACATCATTATTAGTGTACTCATCTTCAAAGAAGTTTGATAATATATAGTACTTCACTTATCCCGATATATGTAACACAATTAAAATTTCAAAAGTCAATCAAATGTTGTTAATTATTGAGATTTACAATACTTTCTATGTAGTTTACAAATTAAATAATACATGTTACTTCATTTGTCCCATTTTATTTTACATATATATATTAATTTTATGAATCAATCAAATTTTTTATATGTTTTTTACAAGTATTTTAAGTTGGTAATTATCATTAGTTTTGGTATATATTATATATATTTTTAAATATTTTAAAAAATTACAAAAATAAGACAAACAAATTAAAACAAAAAACTATCAAAAAAAGGAAAAATACTGCAGCTGTCGCGCAGGCATGTCGAACATAACCTACCTGGATATTGTGTGTGTGTGCGCGTACGCATCAAGGTGCGCGTGCGCATGCGTGTCCGTGCGGGCGGGCGTGTGTGCTACGTGTGCGCGTTCATGCGTGGTCGTCATAAACTTCATCTTTCATTCTATTTAAACAGGTCACCCAATATTCCTTTTATCTAAGCCCTATTTTATTTTTTACTTTCTCCAATTTCCGCCCAACTTTCTTATTTCTCTCTCTTTTAGCCAAAAGCCCGAACAACCTTGAAGTCAGTTTGCTTGTTATTATCATTTCTGAATTCTTTTTTATTTTCTTCTTCTTTTTCTCAGTTATCCATTTAGTATGAAATTTTTAATGAATATACGTAACCATAAGAGGATGATGTTTCCTCAACAATTATTCAGAAAAGAAATGAAGATGAAGATATCACAAAATGTGATTCAAATTATTTAAAAACTGCTTAAATGGGGTAACTCTATCTATTTTCTCGTTGAATGTTGAACGATTTGATTTTTCTTTGTATGATTTATTTTGACAATATTTTTTAGTTGTTATTGAAAAGGAAAATGAGGAAGGAGATTACAATGTGGGGAATCAAATTCTCATCAACAATTTTTCAGGTAGTCAACAAACTTAACTACTAAAATCACCATAATAATGTATGTCTACTCTTTTTCCATTTTATATGTCTTCGTTTTCTTAGTTATTTTGAACATGCTTTGTGTTTGATCTCAATTCTAAATTTCTTAATTTAAAATGTGAAAAGGGTCTGATATACCCCTTAACTTTGTCATTTAGAGTTTATATAACCTTTGTTATGAAAGTGGCACACATATACCCCTACTTGTAAACAAATGGCTTACATATACCCTTTTCCTCTAACGAAATAAAAAATAATAATTTTAATCTAATTTTTTGTTTTTTTTTCTAAAAAATATAATCTCATATGAGTAAATTTAATCCTCGTCAAACATATTTTTTTGACTTTTTTTGTTTCAATGACTAATTTATAATTATTATTTTGATAACCACATTTATTTATGTTTCACTAATATTCATGTAAAACTTATTTTAGGTGACCAAATTTTTTCTTCAAATACGAAATTAAATTACAATACACACAAAAAAAAGTATAATTTTTTATTCTTTAAACTAAAGAATGAAAGAAAAAAATATGAAATTCAATTAATTATAATAAAAGAAGTCAAAAAATAATTTATGTATGAAAAAATTAAAATATGCCTTGAACTTTGATAGAAGAATCATATATACCCCTAAATAATTTTTAAAAAAAAATTAGAAGTAATAAATATAAATTTAAAACTAATTTTTAACTTCCGTTAAATGAAGGGTATATGTGAGCCATTTTGTAACGGCGGGGGCATATGTGAGCCGTTTGTATAATGGTAAGGGCATATATGAGCCACTTTTATAACGAGGGATATATCAGCTCCAAATGACAAAGTTGAGGGGTATATCAGACCCTTTTCCCATTTAAAATTCGTTCTAATACACAAAATATTAAATACACAAAGTTATTGAATTGATATTCCATCAGTGTCACATTTACAATGAAAAAAAATTAATTATTTTTCTGTTCTATCAACCTTTTTTCCATAACCATTTCTCTGCTTCTATTACGAAAAAGAGACTAAATTATGATGTTCTGTTTTGGTAAAATCAATCATCCTTTAAATTGAGTCCGTTAGTTGAGTCAAATTCCTTTTCTTGAGCATCCCTGTATAGATGATACAAACTAAAATGTCCATCATTTTTCTCGAAACTCTCTATCTAATTATCGTATGCAGATGCACAACAACATCATCATAATTTTCAGTGTATTTGTCTTCGAAAAAGTATAATAATATATGTTACTTCTCTTATACCGATGTATATAGCATATAGTATTTAAAAAGTCAATCAAATGTTGTTAATTATTGAGATTTACAATACTTACTATGTAGTTTTCAAATTAAATAATACATGTTACTTCTTTTATCCCATTTTATTTGACATAGATATATTAATTTTATGTATCAATCAAATTTTTACATGGTCTTTACAAGTATTTTTAGTTGGTAATTATCATTATTTATAGTATATATTACACAGTTTTTAAATATTTACAAAATTAAAAAACAAGCCAAATAAATCAAAACAGAAAAGCCATAAAAACAGGAAATATAGTGCAGTTGTCAGGCAGGCATGTCGAACATAACCTACCTGGTTATTTTGTTTGTGTGCGCGTGTGCATCAGTGTGTGTGTGCACATGCGTGTCCGTGCGTGTGGTCGTGCGTGCTGCGTGTGCGCTTGGATGCATGCTCCTCGTAAACTTCGTCTTTGATTCTATTTAAACAAGTCACCCAATATTCCTTTTCCCAAAGCCCTAATTTGTTTTACTTTTTCCAATTGCCACCCAACTTTCCTATTTCTCTCCGTTTTAGACAAAAGCCCGAACAATCTTCCAGTCAGTTCTATTGTTCTTATCATTTCTGAATTCTTTTTCATTTTCTTCTTTTTTTCTCAGTTATCCATTTACTATGAAATTTTGAATGAATATACGTAACCCTAAGAGGATGTTTTCTCAACAATTGTCCAAAAAGTAACGAAGATGAAGATATCAGAAAATATGATATAAATTATTTTAATACAGTTATAAGGGGTAACTCTATTTATTTGCTCATTCAATGTTGAATGATTTGATTTTTATTTTTATTATTTACGTTAACAATATTTTTAAAATGTTATTGAAAAGGAAAATGAGCAAGGAGATTACAATATGAGGAATCGAATTCTCGTCAATAATTATTCAGGTAATCAACCAACTTAACTACTAAAATTCTCCTTAACACCGTAAGTTTAGTGTTTTCCCATTTTATATGTCTTCGTTTTCTTATTTATTTTTAATAATCTTTGTGTTTGATCTCAATTCTAAAATTCTTAATTTAAAATTTGTACTAATACACAAAATCATAAATACACAAAGTTATTGAATTGATATTCCATTAGTGTCACATTTACAATGAAAAAAAAGAACTTTTTTGTTTTCTATGTACCTTTTTCCGTAATTATTTCTCTGCTTCTAACACGAAAAATGAGACTAGATTATAAAGTCATGTTTCGGTAAAATCAATAATCTTTAGAATTGAGTCCCTTAGTTGACTCAAATTCCTTCTTTTGAGAATCCCTCTATAGACAATATAAACTAAAATTGCCATCATTATTCTCGAAACTCTCTATCTAATTATCATAAGGGGAGGCACAACAACATCATCATCAGTGTACTCATCTTCGAAAAAGATTAATAATATATATTACTTCTCTTATCCTGATGTATCTAGCACAAATAAAATTTTGAAAGTCAATCAAACGTTGTTAATTATTAATATTTACAATACTTTCTATGTATTTTTCAAATTAAATAATATATGTTACTTCTCTTATCCCATTTTATTTGAAATAGATATATTGATTTTGATGAATCAATAATATTTTAATATGTTTTAATAAGTATTTTAGGTTGGTGATTATCACTATTTATAGTATATATTACATAATTTTTAAATATTTAAAAAATGAAAAATTAAGACAAACAAATTAAAATAAAAAAACAATCAAAAAAGGAAAAATGGTGTTGCTGCCAGGCAGGCATGTGGATCATGACTTACCTGATTATTGTGTGTGTGCGTTCGTATGCGTATGTGTGCGCGCGTATGTGTTCTTGCGTGCATGTGCGCGTGCGTGCGTGATCCTTGTAAACTTCGCCTTTCAATCTATTTAAACAGGTCATCCAATATTTCTTTTTTGTAAGCCCTAATTTTTTTTGTACTTTTTCCAATTGCCGCCCAACTTCCCTTTTTCTCCCCCTTTTAGCCAAAAGCCCGAACAACCTTCAAGTCGATTCGCTTGTTTATGTCATTTATGAATTTCTTTTTTTATTTTCTTCTTCTTTTTGTCAGCTATCAATTTACTATGAAATTTTGAATGAATATACGTAACCCTGAAAGGATGTTTCCTCAACAATTGTCCAGAACAGGAATGAAGATGAATATATCACAAAATATGATTCAAATTATTTAAATAGAGGTTAAATGTGGTAACTCTATTTATTTTTTCATTGAATGTTGAATGATTGTATTTTTCTTTGTATGATTTATTTTAACATTATTTTTTAATTGTTATTGAAAAGGAAAATTAGGAAAGAGATTACGATGTGGGTAATCGAACTCTCGTCAACAATTTTTCAGGTAGTCAACCAACTTAACTACTAATATTTCCATTTATATCGTATGTTTAGTCTTTTTGTATTTTAGGGAAAATGCACAAGTACTCCTCAACATATACCTAAAAATCTAGCGACACTTATACTGTACTAATGTCCTATTACCCTTTTGAACATATTTTATAAGTAATTTTCTACCCCTTTTAGGCCTATGTTGCACTATCTTGAAAAAAAGTCAACCAGCGTTGGACCCACAAGATAGTGCCACACAGGTCAAAAAGGGGTATAAAATTATTAATAAAATAAGTTTAGGTGGTAATAGGACCTTAGTATAGTATAAGTGTGTCTCTTAGATTTCGGGCATAGGTTGAGGGGGTACTTGTATATTATCCCCCCATTTTATATATCTTATTTTTCTTATTTATTTTTAACAAGCTTTGTGTTTGATCTCAATTCTAAAATTCTTAATTTACAATTCATACTCATTCACAAAATCATAAACACACAAACTTATTCAATTTATATTCCATCAGTGTCACATTTACAATTGAAAAAAAAACATTTTTTTTCTTTTCTATCTACCTTGTTTTCCTAACCATTTCTCTGCTTCTAATACTAAAAAAGATACTAAATTATAAAGTCATGTTTCGATACAAAATAAAATTGCCTTAATTTCCTTAGTTGACTCAATTTTCTTATCTTGAGCATCCCTCCATAGACGCTACAAACTAAAATTGCCATCATTCCAAGCTATCTCATGTGGCAAACTGAATTAAACGTCATTCTCAATCTCCACCATTAGATATTGCAAGGAAGGAGATGAGAGGCTAATCATCTATGAGTTTTAGTTAATACAAAATCAATATAACAATCTTACATACGACAATTCAATAATTTAATATCTAGAATCAATTTTTTCACTATCACGCTTTACAAGTCAATATAGTACCAACACTTTGAATTGCATATTGTCTCTTCACAATCAAGATAAATAATTTCATACGAGTACAACATAAACAGTTTAAACTTGACACTTAACCACATTTTACTGATTTATAGTGAGATATGACATTTGAATGTTTATAACTATCAGTTTCACTAGTAATCAATCTGCAATACTACAAAGTGAAAGATACCTTCGCAAATGACAAGGATCCCGTTGAAATCCGAGAGGTAGTGCAATTACTGGACCTGCTGGCTCTGACCTTTCATATTCAGCACCTTGAAAAGGGGTTACTACAATTTTCAAAGGGATACAAATAGATTTAGGCAAAATAAAAAGTGATTTCCCAAATTAATTAATCCAATCCATACTCATCACATCAAAAAAGTTAGAGTTGTCATGAACACACCATTTATACTTAAGAAGAAAATAAAACCTTCAAATATGTAAGTTGAAGAACCAAACTTTCTTGACGGAATCGATAAGGAGATATCTAAACTTGATTCAGTTGAAACAAAAATTATTCCAAGATGATCTCCATAGTATTTTTTCCTGAAGTTAAATCAATTTTTAGGAACTCTCCATTTTATTTTTAAGAGATAAAAAGATATAAGAAAGAAGAGAAGAACACACTGATATATTTTCATGTCATTTTAAGAGAGACAGAGAGAGAGGGAAATCAAAAATGAAGAAAAAAGTAAAAGTATATGCAAGTCAAATAAAGGATGGATACCTAAAATACTGAATTTTTATTTTCGGCCTTGACTAATCATAGAAAGAGACTCAATACGTTTTCTCTTGTGCTCCACCTAGTAGCCCGGGGGTTTGCATTAGTGGAGTTATCTATCAGTTCATCTCTAAGCCTTTTATAAACGGTTACAAATCTTCTATTGTTGCATTTGATGTTAAATCTGAAAAATATGAAATTATTGCATTGTGGAAAGCATTTTTTTCACAGTCATACTGTTACAAGATGGTAAAGGTGAAGGATAA
The DNA here is from genome assembly GCF_036512215.1 of Solanum lycopersicum. Taxonomy (NCBI): domain Eukaryota; kingdom Viridiplantae; phylum Streptophyta; class Magnoliopsida; order Solanales; family Solanaceae; genus Solanum; species Solanum lycopersicum. The sequence continues at coordinate 26,664,701 of NC_090800.1, forward strand.
ATTAGCAGTCATAGATTGTAATTATGTAATACAAAGGTGAATACATTGACAGATGTATTTTAGAGCAGACTCAAAGAAAACAATGAAATAGACATATCATTCGCTTTCCCTTAATATGGAATAAGAAAAAATCTATATTTATATCATCCCCCACCCCTAGTGATGGGGAGATTGTATTTGTCTTGTAGTAAGTACAAGTGTTGTCCGTTGTTTCTGTTATGATGTCACAAGAAAGAGTTGGAGGGAATTAAAAATCACGGATCTTCCAAAGGAAAACATAATCCACAACATTTATAGTTATGTTGAATGTTTGTTCCCTTTGGATAATTTTGTTCAAACTTGAAGACATCATAAGTGCTTGCATGTCCTTTTTCTTGATATTGGGTAACTTGAGCTTATAGGATCGTAGCTTGGAATTAAAGTTTCCGAGTAGAAATATATTAAATTTATATTATGGTGAAACTCTTGTTTCCTTTGGATTATTTCGAGTTTTGGTGTATGTACTTATTTCACCCCTTCTTTTTCACCCAAATATCCTTTGAAGAATTGTTTTAATTTGTGATAAGATTTTGTTCACGAAAATTAATCCATGTAGTCATGCTATAACTCGACAAAGTGGCATGAGTGAAAAAACTTGTAAGAACCTTAAGTGATGTAGCAATAAATTAGAGATTGTTTCACTGACTCCAAAAAGAAATTAAATGAACAAACAATGTTGTATTAAGAATAAAACTGAAGAGATCAGAGTTCAGAATATGAAGAATTTTGAAAATTAATGGATGGCCTCTAACCCTTGAGCTTGTTTACGAAACACCGGTTTAATTTTATTATTTTATTGTGGCAACTAAAACCGCCATTTGCCACTAAAGATAGGTAGTTATGGCAAACTAAAACCAATAATAGTCGCTGCTAAAGGTAATACTCCACTCCATCTTGGCTAATACTTGAATTATCCAATGCAATGCTATAGTGGAGGTCTCGAGCAATAAGAAAACTAGACTAGATGTTGTTTAACTACTGCTTAGATGAATCATGCAGTGGCTATCTTATCCATACAGGAGAAAAGGGAGTGAAGTGGCTATCTCATTCATTCAGGAGAAAATGGAGTGAAGAGGCTAGGATTTTAAATTTGGACAAGTATGAATAAAAAAAGTTAAAGCATTCTTGGAAGCTATTACGTTTTAACTTGCTAAAAATTGGACAAATTTGTGAATTGTAAGGCAAAGGTCTATATTCAGGAAAATAATAGTGCAGCCAGAGCTCTTTCAACTCTTGCACCCACAAGCAAAGAGGTTTCAAGATAGTAGGCAACAAAAAAGCTCAAAGCAAATCTTCTAGTGAGTGAACCCCTCGTTTACCTCTTTCTCTATCTAAAATGAAAATTAGAAAAAAAAAGAAGCTAATTTTTTTCTATGGACAACTTTCACCTGATTACTTTGCTAACTGTAATTCAATCAAAAAGAGTAAAGGAAATTAAGTTTGACAAAATTGATTATAAACTTTTTTTGGTTTAGAAACACATAAAAAGGGTCAATCTAGACAGACAATTCACTTTATTCAACACATTTTTACTATTAATTGATGTTTTTGACAAAGTATTACTATAACTTAACATAGAGTATAAGTGGGATTTAAAATATAATAATATGAGTTTTAGCGAAAAGAATGTAAGAAGACAAACAACATTTTCTTGTTTTCTTCCACGTGGTGGAGGTTAAGGAGAATGAATAAATTTTCTTGTATAAAAATGATACATTTATCATAAACACTTATTTCATTCTATGAAAAATTAACACAAAAAATATTTTTGCGGAAAAATTGAGGCCCCCTAAAATTGGGGGCCTAAGGTATGTTCCTTATTTTAATAAGCATTGAGCCGACACTGATCACAAGGGTATTGACGACTAAACAACATCTCTATATAAATTTATTTTCTTTGAGACTAAATAAAGATTCAACAACTCGGTGAGATATATCCTTAATTTTCATTCTTTAATCATTCAAAACTGAAAAGTAGTAGATACCATTTTATGATTATTGAAGTTTGAAAATTTACACTGGAAATTGACACTTTGTAAAATAATTAACCACAAAATGTTTAACAGAATCTCAAAATCAAAGCTTCAAACCCAAAAGTATTCGACATAAACTCAGCAAGATAACAAAATCCTCGAATTTTAAAGTCATTTAGAAACACTGATTAAAAAGATAAAAAGGGTTTATATACATGATCACATACATACATACATACATACGTACATACATACATACATACACATACATACATACATACATACATACATACATACATACATACATATATATATATATATATATATATATATATATAATGTGTATGCATAAATTATTTTCCTCACAAGAACAAGTGTAAAAAATAGTTACAACAATTTGAATGAAACAATGGAGAAGCAATTGAATAAAAATAGTTTACAGTTAAAAGAAAGGAAAGAGTGAGTAGTTCTTGAATTTTCACCCAAAAAATTATAATAAAGAACTAGTAGTTAATATTTTTCTATGTTTACAAGTTCAGACATCGAGTTAAATGAATAGGCATACATGTATATTATTGTGTGTTCTCTCTCTAAATATATAGAGAAAAATAAATCTAATTAAATGAAAGGGTCTATAAGTTTCTAAATCTACATTCAAAACTATTGGTCAACAGATGTTTGTTACAATTTATTATGCAACAATAAAGTTGTAAGATATATAATCATCCTATTAGATACTAGTTAATAAGTAAGGTATTTATAATAAATGAAACTAGACTTTTATAAAAATATTTTTTTTTAGTTATCCTAAAATCATGATTTTTACAGTCCACCATATGGCAAAAAGAACAATAATGAATAGAAAAATAAAGTTTTTGTTGGGTTTTAACATATGAATTCAGAAAGAAAAAAAAACATATGAATGCAGTGCTTTTGTGTCTTGTAAACTCTACTTTGGACTTTTCTAAATAAAATTAATTTTATATAATAATTGATGTATTTTAGTATTTCTATGATCTAAGAATTGTTTTATTGACTCAAAGATTTATTCTATCACATTATACTTACAAAAAAATTATAATTTAACTCTAGAAAAGGAAACTATAATAATTAGAAGTGAATGAATATAGAATTAGCATATTTAAACAAATATAAATAATAATACTCATTTTTTCTTGCTGGTTTCAAAACACCACGTAACTTGTCGAGGAAATTCGACTTGTAACCCTCTACATAACGCTAAACCTAAGAAAACAGAAGAAAACTCAAATCCAAAGAAAAATAGCTCTGCTAACTTTTCCACTGAGAAAATTCTTAAGCGTGGTCAAGTGTACTTGAAAGTTGTAAAAGAAAACAAGGACGAAGATTTGGTGCCTAAGATTGCTGAATTCTCTGCTAGATGGGGTTTCTCCTCCTCGCCACCACCAAGCTATTTTTCTGTGCTGGCTTTCTTCTGTTAGTTTTATGACCCACTAACATTAATATTATTTTTGTTTAATATTTAATTACTAACTAAATTTTAATTCTAATTGGATAAGTGGAGAAATGAAGAAGTTACTTCAACTGCCCATTAAATCTTCCACTTTACCCATTACCTCTTCCAACTATCTATTATCTCCACCACTCACCATAATGGAAAGGTGGGAATGTTTGTTAAACACACTCTATTTAAAGGGTTCTCTCTCTGGCATAAACATATAGTCTTATCCATCAAAGTTATACATAAAGTATAAGCCAAGAGAGAGAAACAAATTCTAAAGATCAAAAGAAAAGACTTCTGTTCAATCAAGTCAAAAATTATAATGGCAAATTCAGATATGTATTCTTGACTAAAATATCATAGTATTAAATATAAGTGAAAATCATAAAGTTCTACGATCCTGAATAATTGATAGAATTTATAAATGTAAGATTGTTTATGTTTTCACAATCATTAAAAAAATTCTTATATGTGGTATCAAAAGCTTGATTTAAGAACTAGTTATTTTTCATAAAATTAATGTTTCCTTATTTTAAAATGGCAATAGGTAGTATTAATTGAAAAAATTATTCTTTATCATGATGTATTTTATTTTGACACTTATAACATATATAACTGATGGATATATTAATGTTTTTGGTTGTAAGATATTTAAGGATCACCCAAAGGTTGATTATTTCAATTTATAACCATTGAACATTAATGAGATAATTTAGATGTGTCGTGAGTTTTATTTATTTATCTAAAGATAATAAATATTAATGATTGAAACATTTATTATTACTGAATTACGTTTAATTCACATCTAAGCATCATAATGTCTAAAGTTTTATTTTGATGTTTCGCCCAAAGGAGGACGTCAATATACATATAAGAATTTATAAACCATTTTTGAATTTGATAGCAAGTTAAAATTCATAACTCAAAGCATTAATGAATGAGTATAATATATTTGAAGCATTTGATCTTCATTCGGACTCTGCCTCTGTTACGACCTTTAACGATCTTAACTTTTCTGATTGATGCGAACAGATCAAATTCCATCTCGGAGTTTTAGATCTTGATGTTGCACTTTACACTAAGAAGCTAACTGCTATTACTGAAACTAGCAGTACTGAATAATGGTCTCATTATAAGCACAAGGATTGATCTAACAGATTAGGCATAATGTTTATGCGAATGAATATCGCGAGCAACATTAAGACTACTTTTCCAAAAACTGAAAAAGCAAAAGATTTTCTGAAATTCGTGGAAGAATACTCTCAAACTACTGATAAGTCTCTTGCTGGGACACTAATGGGTACTTTCAACACCATGAAGTTTGATGGTTCACGTACCATGCATGAACATGTCATCAAAATGACAAACATAACAGAAAGACTCAAGTCTTTGGGAATAGAAGTGGAACAAAATTTCATTGTACAATTCATTATCAACTCATTATAATCTGAGTATGGGTCTTTCCAAATGAACTACAACACCATGAAAGACAAATACAACGTGCATGAATTATATGGAATATTTGTTCAGGAGAAAGTAAGGCTCAAGAATCAAGAAAACCACTCCATTAACCTTGTAAGTATTCAAGGAGTTGGAAAGAAAGGAAAGAAACATGCTAAAGGAAAATTGAGGAACCATAATGTTAATGAGTCCTCCTCTCAAGTACATTAGAATGAACATAAGAATGATAAGTGTCGTTTCTTTGGAAAATCTTGACACTTTCAGAAAGATTGCCTTAAATTTAAGGCATGACTTGAGAAGAAAGGTATGTGTAGTGCTTTTACATGTCTCGAATCATATTTAATTGAAGTTCCTTATAATACTTGGTGGATTGACTTTGATTGTACTGTTCATGTTTCTAATATGATGCATGTATTCCTTGCAACACAAACCCTAAACAAGAATTAAAGATATGTGTATATGTGGAGTAGAGTAAAGACTCTAGTTAAAGCTATAGGAAATGACCGTTTGATCCTTGATACTCGGAGACACTTAGATTTACTTGGAACTTATTATGTACCTTCTCTTTCGAGAAATTTAGTTTCTTCGTCTAAGTTGGATAAGACTGGATACTCTTTTAATTTCGATAATGGATATCTTAGTTTGTTTAAACATAATTATTTCATTGGTTTTGGTACGCTTTATGATAACTTATACAACTGAATCTTGATAATCTATTTGTCGAAAAACTCATAACTCTGCATCATAATATTTGAACGAAACAAAGTTTTGGTGAATGAACAATCTGCTTTCTTGTGGAACAAACGTTTAGGTCACATATCCAAAGAAATATTGGAAAGATTTGTTAAGAATGAAGTTCTTCCAAATTTGGATTTTACAAACCTTAACATTTGTGTTGGTTTTATTAAATGAAAACAAACAAATGCAAACAAACAAATGAAAACAAACAAGATACATAAAGAAAGAAGCCGCAAGAAGCACACAATTTCTTGAAATTATACACACTGATATATGTAGTACTTTTGATATTATATCTTTTAGTAAAGAAAAATATTTTATCACTTTTATTGAAGATTTTTCACGTTATGGGTATTTTATTTGTTGCATGAAAAATCTCAAGCGATAAATGGTTTAGAGGTCTTTATTATTGAGGTTGAAAGACAACTAGATAAAAGGTGAAAAATAATCAGGTCAGATAGAGGTGGTAAATATTATGGAAGATATGATGAAAATGGATAACACCCAAGTCCATTTGCTAACCTACTCGAAAAACATGGCATATGTGCTAAATACACAATGTCTGGAACACCACAACAAAATGGTGTATAAGAAATGAGTACTCGTATAATAATGGACATGGTTAGGAGTATGTTAAGTAATTCGTCAATTCCTCCTTCATTGTGGATGTCTGATTTAAGGAGTGCCATTTACATACTAATATGGTTCCTAGTAAAGAAGTCCCATAGACTCCTTTTGAACAATGGACAGATAGGAAACCTAGTTTAAGGCACCATCATGTTTGGGGTAACCCGACAGAAGTTAGAGTTTATAACCCACAAGAAAAGAAACGGAATTCAAAAACAATCAGTGGTTTCTTAATTAGTTATCAAGAAAAATCAAAAGGGTATAGAATTAACTATCCTAATCATGGTACAAGAATAGTTGAAATTGGAAATGCTAGGTTCATTGAGAATGATTAAGTTAGTGGGAGTGAAGAACCACGTAACGTTAAAATAAAAGAAGTTAGGGTGAGGGTTTCACTACCTTTTACTTCTTTTAAAGATGTTGTTCCTAAAGTTGTTGCACAACCTAACAATCAACAAGAACAACAAATTGATGCTCCTATTAATCTCACTAAGGCAATAATCAATGAACCTGAAATAGATGTACCACAAGAAGTAGCATTAAGAAAATCTCAAAGCCAAAAGATACCTGCTATTTCTGATGACTATTAAGTATATTTACACGATTCAAAAATTTACTTGGGAATTGATAATGATCCAGTTTCATTTTCTCAAGCTATTTAAAGTAATAATTCAGATAGATGGATAAATAATATGAAAGATGAGTTGAAATCTATGGAACAAAATGAAGTATGAGACCTTGATGAATTACCAGAAGGTTGCAAAACATTTGGGTTGTAAATGGGTCTTCAAGACCAAATGTGACTCAACTGGTAACATAGGTTTCACTCAAAAGAATGGCATCGACTATAAAGAAATATTTTCACTCGTTTCTATAAAAGATTCACTCAGAATTATAATGGCATTAGTAGCTCATTATGACTTAGAGCTACATCAAATGGATGTGAAAACAGTCTTTCTAAATGGAAATTTGGAGGAAGAAGTTTATATGAATCAACCTAAAGGGTTCTCTTGTAAAGTTAAGGAACACATGGTGTGTAAACTTAACAAGTCATTATACAGACTTAAAAAAGCTTATCGACAATGGTATCTTAAGTTTAATGAAAATATTTCCACTTTTGGATTTAAGGAAAATTTTGTTGATCGATGTATATATCTAAAGGTTAGTAGGAGTAAGTTTATTATCTTATTCCTGTCTATTGTTGACGTCTTGCTTGATACTAATGATCTTGGTTTGTTGCGTGATTCCAAGAGATATTTATCTAATAATTTTGTAATGGATATAAGGGAGAGGCATCCTAAGTGGTTGGAATAGACATATCTCGAAATAGATCACGAGGATTATTAGGTTTGTCTCAGAAAGACTATGAACATAAGAAAGATTCCACATGAGAAAGATTAGACTGCATAAAATGGAGTGAAATATGAGGTCTTGTAAGTGTCAATGGACTAACCTGTTTAAGAATCCTAACAGATCCATATCAATTAGACTAATACCTGAAATACACGGAACCTATATTAAAAAACATCATTTTCTTATGAAACATGTGCAAGAGAATATTGATAGTTACTGGAGTATTTTCTAAAACATGAATAGTGTCATGAATAGTTTTCCAAATTATGTTTGAACCTGTTCAAGCTTCAAGGCCTTATAATTTGAAAAGAGAGAAACTCTAGCATTGTCTTATTATTGATGGTACTAGAACAAAAAAGCTTTTCCTTTAGAAGTTACAACTCGTAATTCACTTATTATAATTAACCCTATTAGAAAATAAAATGAACAAACAATATTGCTTAATTCTGTGCTAGATGGGTTTCTCCTCCTCGCCGCCACCAAGCTCTTTGCATGTGCTGACTTCCTTCTGTTAGTTTTATGACCCACTCACATCAATATTATTATGGTTTAATATTTAATAACTATCTAAATTATGATTCTAATTGGATAAGTGGAGAAGTGCAGAAGTTATTCCAAATACCCATTTAAGTCTTCCACTTTACCCATGACCTCTTCCAACTATCTATTATCTCCACTACTCACCATGAAGGAAAGATGGGAATGATGTTAAACACACTCTATTTAAAGGGTCCTCTCTCTGCCATAAAGATATAGTCTTATCCATCAATGTTATCATTAAAGTAGAATCCAAGAGAGAGAAATAACTTCTAAAGAACCAAAAGAAAAGACTTCCGCTCAATCCAGTCAAAAAGTATATGACAGATTCAAGTATGTATTCTTGTCTTAAATATCATAGTATTAAATATATGTGAAAATCATATAGTTCTACGATTTCGAAAAATTGATAGAATTTCTAAATATTAGATTGTTTATGTTTTCACAATCATTAATAAATTCTTATATGTGGTATCAAAAGCATGATTTATGAACTAGTGATTTTTCATCAAATTTTTTACTTATTTGAAAACGGTTATAGGTAGTATTAAGTGAAAAAATTATTCTCTATCATGATGTATTTTATTTTGAAATTATGCATATGAGATTAGTTAATCACCAAAGTGGTCTAATCTTTGGAAAATTAATTCAAAATAATAATGACTAATGTATATTCAATTATCCATTATTTTGATGCTTATAACTAATATAACTTATGGATATATTGAAGTTTTTAGTTGTAAGATATTTTGGGATCACCCAAAAGTTGATTATTTCATTTTATAACCATTAAACATAATGAGATAACTTAGATGTGTCGTGAGTTCTATTTCTTTATCAAAAGATTATAAATATTATTGATTGAAACATTTAAAATTATTGAATTACGTTAAATTCACATCTAAGCATCATAATGTCTAAAGTAGTATTTTGATGTTTTTCCCAAAGGTGGACGTCAATATACATATAAGAATTTATAAACCATTTTTGAATTTCATAGTAAGTTAAAATTCATAACTCAAAGTATTAACAAATGAGTATATTATATTTGCAGCATTTGATCTTCATTCGCACTCTGCCTCTTTTAGGACCTTTAACGATCTTTACTTCTCAGATTGGTGCGAACACATAAAATTCCATCTCGGAAATGTAGATCATGATGTTGCACTGCTAACTACTATTACTGAAACTAGAAGTACTAAATAAAGGTCTCATTATAAGCACCGGGATCGATCTAACAGATAAGTCATAATAATAATGCAAATGAATATTGCGAGCAACATTAAGACTACTCTTCCAAAAACTGAAAAAATGCAAAAGATTTTCTGAAATTCGTGGAAGAATACTCTCAAACTAGTTATAGGTCTCTTGCTGGGACACTTATGGGTACTTTGACCACCATGAAGTTTGATGGTTCACGTACCATGCATGAGCATGGAATCGAAATGACAAACGTAGCAGCAAGACTTAAGTCTTTGAGAATGGAAGTGGAAAAAAATCCCTTGTATAATTCATTATCAACTCATTATCGTCTGAGTATGTGCCTTTACAAATGAACTACAAGACCATGAAAGACAAATGGAACGTGGATGAATTGTACGTAATGTTGTTTTAGAAGGAATTAAGGCTCAAGAATCAAGGAACCCACTCCATTAACCTTGTAATTCATCAAGGAGTTGGAAAGAACGGAAAGAAACACGATAAAGAAAAATAGAGGAACCATAATGTTAATGAGTCCTCCTCTCGAGTACATAAGAAGGAACATTAAAATGACAAGTGTAATTTTTGTGGAAATTCTCGAAACTTTCAGAAACATTGCCTGAAATATAAGGCATGGCTTGAGAAGAAATGTAAGTGTAGTGCTTTTACATGTCTCGAGTCAAATTTAGCTGAAGTTCCCTATAATACTTGGTGGATTGACTCTGGTTGTAATGTTAATGTTTCTAATACGATGCAGGGATTCCTTAAAATACAAACCATAAACCAGAATGAAAGATGAGTGCATATGGGGAATAGAGTGAAGGCTCTAGTTAAAGCTATAGAAACTTACCGTTTGTTCCTTGATACTGAGAGCAACTTAGATTTACTTGAATCTTGTAATGTTCCTTCACTTTCGAGAAATTTAGTTTCTTTGACAAAAATGGATTAGACAGGATACTCTTTTAATATATGTAATGGATGTCTTAGTTTGTTTAAACATAATTATCTTATTGGTACTTGTGCGCTTTGTAATAAATTATACAAACTGAATCTTGATAATCTATTTGTTGAAACACTCTAAACTTTGCATCATAATATTGGAACCAAACGATGTTTGGTGAATGAAAAATCTGCTATCTTGTGGCACAAATGTTTATGTCACATATCCAAAGAAAGATTGGAAATATTTGTTAAAAATGAAATTCTTCCATATTTGGATTTTACAAACCTCAGCATCTGTGTGGGTTGTATTAAAGGAAAAAAACAAGACACATAAAGAAAGGAATGGTCCTTTTGATATTATATCTTTCAGTAAAAACAAAATATTATATCACTTTTATTGACAATTTTTCACATTATGGGTATGTTTATTTGTTATATAAAAACTCTCAAGCGATAAATTCCTTAGAGGTCTTTATTATTGAGGTTGCAAGACAACTAGATAAAAAGGTTAAAATAATCAGGTCAGATAGAGGTGGTGAATATTATGGAAGATATGATGAAGATGGACAAAACCCAGGTCCATTTTCTAAATTACTTGAAAAACATGACATATGTGCTTAATACACAATGTCTGGAACACCACAACAAAATGATGTAGCAAAAAGGCGTAAACCTACATTAATGGACATGGTTAGGAGTATGTTAGGTAATTCATCAATTTCTCTTTCATTGTAGGTGTATGATTTAAGGAGTGTCGTTTACTTTCTAATATGGTTCCTAGTAAAGAAGTCCGAATGACTCCTTTTGAACTATTGACTGACAGGGAAACTAGTTTAAGGCACCTGCATGTTTGGGGTTGCCTGGCAGAAGTTTAAGTTTATAACCCACAAGAAAAGAAACTGAATTCAAGAACAATCAGTGGTTTCTTCATTGGTTATCCTGAAAAATCAAAAGGATATAGATTTTACTATCCTAATCACAGTACAAGAATAGTTGAAACTGGAAATGCTAGGTTCATTGAGAGTGGTGAAGTTAGTGGGAGTGAAGAACCACGTAAAGTGGAAATTAAAAAAGTTGGGGTGAGGGTTTCTCTACCTTTTAATTCTTTTAAAGATGTTGTTACTAAAGTTATTGCACAACCTAACAATCAACAAGAACAACAAATTGATGCTCCTATTAATCTCAATGAAGCAATAATTAATGGACATGCAGTAGATGTACCATAAGAAGTAGCATTAAGAAATTCTCAAAGCAAAAAGAGACATACTATTTCTGATGACTATTAAGTATATTTACACGAGTCAGAAATTGACTTGGGAATTGATAATGATCAAGTTTCATTTCCTCAAACTATTGAAAGTAATAATTCTGATAGATGGATAAATGCTATGAAAGAATCTATGGGACAAAATGATGTATGAAAACCTTGAAAACCTTGTTGAATTAAAAGAAGGTTGCAAAATAATTGGGCGTAAATGGGTCTCTCAGATTATAATGGATTTTTTTAGATCTTTATGAATTAGAGCTACATCAAATGGATGTGAAAACAGTCTTTCTAAATAGAAATTTGGAGGAAGAAGTTTATATGAATCATTCTGAAGGGTTCTCTTTTAAAGGAAAGGAACACATGGTGTGTAAACTTAAGAAGTCATTATACGGACTTAAACAAGCTTTTCTACAGTAGAAACTTAAGTTTAATAAAACTATTGCTACTTTTGGATATAAGGAAAACACTGTTGATCGATGTATATATCTGAAAGTTAGTGGGAGTAAGTTTATTATTTTTTTCGTGTATGTTGATGACATCTTTCTTGATACTAATGATCTCGGTTTGTTGCGTGATACCAACAGATATTTATCGAATAATTTTTAAATGAAAGATATGGGAGAGACATCCTATGTGATTGGAATAGAAATATTTCGAAATAGATCACAAGGATTATTAGGTTTGTCTTAGAAAGTCTAAGAACATAAGCAAAATTCCACATGAGAAAGATTAGAGTTCATTATATGGAGTGAAATATGAGGGCTTATAAGTGTCAATGGACTAACCTGTTGAAGAATCCTAACAGATCCATATCAATTAGACTAATACCCGAAATACACGGAACCTGTATTATAAAAAAAACATTTTCTTATGAAACATGTGCAAGAGAATATTGTTAGGTTCTGGAGTATTTCCTATAACATGAATAATGTCATGAATAGTTTTCAAAATTAAGTTGGAACCTGTTCAAGCTTGAAGGCCTTATAATTCGAAAAGAGAGAACCGCTAGCATTATGTTTTTACTGCTGGTAGTAGAACAAAAAAGCTCTTCCTTTAAAAGTTGCAACTCGTAATTCATTTGTTATAATTAACTCTATTAGAACATAAAATGAACAAACCACACTTGAAAGGATTTAAACCTTCAATCTTTACAATATGTTATGTTTTTACTATTTTCATTTGTGTGTGAGGAAGAGAGTTGCTCCATTCATTAATTTGTTGAATCTGTTTAAAGGCATTGTGCTCCATATCAAGATTATTACTCAATAAGATAATCGCAAAATGGATATCTTCAGCGCAAAATAATTGCTTGGTAGGTAAAAAGGAAAAATAAATTATGTATATTCACACGAGATTTTTTTGACACTAGGATACGGATGATCTTAGTCCTTTATCTAAACAGTCGAGGTTTATTTCATTTCAATGCAATGTGTGACATGGCTTGGAGGAACTATGATACAATGAACCTAACTTAGCAATATGTTCATGCAGAGCACCCACGCTGACAAGAGAAACAATAGTCGATCTCCTGTGAGCACAGTAACAAATAAAGTTCCAACACAGATATTTCCTGATATGAAATTTTGCACTCACTTGAAACACAATGAAGTTTACTACAACTCTTCCACAATGAGAGGACATACTAAAGGCAACAACACATCTCCAAGTATAGTTGCACCAATGAAATAAAAGCACTAAATAAAAAGAATGGCAACATCAGCAACAACTAATCCATCAATTATGCTAATCACCCTAACTCCGTAGGCCCGCTACTGTTTCTTTATATCTTTTCCACTCATTCCATAAATAGCGTTTAGCAATGAATTTTAGCGACGAATTATATTACATCACTAAATAACGGCAGATTAGCAACGTAATTACCATTTTGTTGCTACAATAACATATATTTTTTTTGAGTTATGATATGGTGATGGATTAGCGACTGAATATTTTTTACATTGCTAACTATCAATCAATGTTTGGCCCCCAAAATTTCCTACGGATTTAGCAAGAAATTATTTGTTACAAGTTTAATTAATATTTCGTAATAGAAGAAGTAATGTAAACTCCGTCCCTATACTTTTAAATACATTTTTTAATAAAATATTTTTTATAGTGGAGAAAAAATCTGTCGCTGGAACTCAATCTAACAAAATATCTTCATTTGGTAGCAACTCCGTTACGAAGTTTGTTGCAAAATTTATTTACGTCATATATTCGAGGCGAAATTTCAATTCATCATTTGCACTTGTAATCGAAGAAAATGGCATCTCAACCTCTTCAATGGAACTCTTATCTCAGATGAGAGCTCAGAACCTCTCCATCTTCGATCGATGAATTGAGCATATTCTTCTTCATCTCTCCAACTTGAATCAACGTACTTTCTTTTAAAATATTTTTTCCCTCTGTCTTCGGTAGCTCTATCTGCCTTCAAAGTTTAAAGAATATATTCCATAAACATATAACTATTTTTTGAGTTCAATCAATTAATTGTTTAGTTTTCTTTTGTACTTTATTTTGGGGAAAATAGTTTTGAGCAAAATGAAACCCAATTTATGTGCAATATATGAGGTTCCAGCTTTTGGAAATTGAGGTTTGGTGATGTTCCAATTTTGGGGAAGCAATGTTGAAATGTTTTGATTATAGGAGATTAGAAGTTTGGGTGTACTAAAAATAGGGTTTTTAAAAAAAAGACTTAATGACTTATGTGGTGTTTGAGGTTCCAATTTTCTTCTCTAGAGAACTTGATGAAACCTGAAAAATTTTACATAGAGGGTTGCTAGCATTACAACTTAATGATTTTGAGTAGTGTTTGAGTACGTGTCTTACGAGCAATACTTCCAACTCCGTTTTACTCAACATCTATTATAACATCTTTTGTTGTTGCTAACTCAAAATTACTAGTGTCACCACTAATGTCTGTAATAAAACTATTACAATCTATTTGTAATGCACTAGCAGGATGTTTCGAGACATGGGAACCTTTGATTTTCAACGCGTGAGATGTTTTTGAAGACCTGTTTGTTACTGCTAGAGTGCATAATAGGATAACTAAGCACGGAAATAAAGCAACCTTTATTTGTTTTGGAGCTAACCCAGAAATAAGATTGTCTTAGTATGCCTGCTCTTTCTGCATTAAGAATGAGCATCGTGACACCAATCATACGAGAAACATATTTACTGAATGTAGTTAATATCTTGCATTTATTACCAAGTGTATCTAACTACTCCAATTCTACAACAATTTGCTTTGTGTTGATGTCGTATATCAACGTTAAGTTACTTCTTTTTTCTTGCAAAGAAAATTACACACTGATTTATATTTAATTTTACATTGGAGATTTTTTTTGCATTAGTGGTTGTCGACCTGATTCTCTTCATTAAAAGGTATCACTCTTCTTCTCCCCCTCCCTTACCCCCCCCCCCAACATTAGCTTCTTTTGCGCTAGAAAAATATGGTGGTTATTTTCTTAATTTATAATTTTCTAATAATAAATAATGTTCGTTTATTAAGGATGGCAATGGTGAAGATTAAGGGCAGGGGATGGTAAATATTTGACAGGGCAGGGCGGGGCAAAGCGCAGGGCAGAGCGAGACATAATTAATATTTTAACACAATTAATAGGACATGGAAAGGGTGGGTTCATGAGAGGTTCCTTAGTTTGAGAACATTGTAGCTTGTCAACAGTGCATTAATTGATTTGCCCGAAAGAAAGATTTAGAAAAGAACAATACACAAACCATATTGTAGTTGAGCTTGTTTACTTAGAGTAAAAATTAAGGAATTCGACCTGACTTTAACTATGAATCTGTGATAAGTCATGCAAAATGTTAGGCAAATCATTCAATATATAGCATATTAAAATCAATTGCATGAATGGGTAACGACAATTTATCAGAATAGGCTTCACAGATAGAGCTTATTGCTCGTAAGTATTGCTTACGATATGGTCTGGCTTGTAGACAGACAAAGGGAAAGAATTTATATGGCTTTGTAAAATACTGATGGTTTAGTCCACCTGTAGAGTGCAAATATGTTATTCATATAATGTCCACGATCCTTATGCTCTAGAAGGTTTCTTGTACGTATTGCTACAACAATAGCTACCACAAATGCAATTGAGCAGCCAGAAAACATAGCGGTAGTTAAAAGTATATCAGTTAGTAAAATTAACATACGGTCCTTATGAAAGTGAGATGACAAGTCAATCAAGATGTCTCAAAAAAGGGTTATACAATACATTTGACCTCTGATTACACAGAAAGAGAAAGTTGATATTAACAAGGATGTATGCTTACCTATAAAAAATGCTACTCAAAATGTGTACCTTTTAGCTTGTGGTCTTCAAGACTTCATTCCTTTTCTTTGATTTCCATTGACAAAGAGCATTATGAATATGGCCTCCACTATTTAAATGAGCTTATCAACGTAAAAAGCAAAAATCGATGAGCGTTTCAAGTTATAGCTGCAACAATAATGATGCTGAGAGGGAAATAGTTGTTGAAAGTGAAAGATAATGTTCCTCATCTGAGCTACCAAGATAATATTTATCAATCATTTCCAAGTATGATTTAAAAGCTTTTCTTGAGCCGATCTATATCAATAAACAGCATGATTAGAAGCAAAAGTACATACTAGTACTTCCTAATGTTGAATAGTGATCCTTTAGGAATAAAACTTTATCATACTTTTTTATGATCTTTGAAAAGGTCAACACATTTAAGAAATTGCAAAATTAAGTAGCAAATGGTTAGTTGAGTTGAACACAACAAACAACTATTCTTTATAATTTGGGAGGAACATTAATGAAACATTACTTGTATTTTTTGGAAGTCTTAGGTATTGATAAAACTCAACAAAAGCCATTCTTATTTGTTCTTATGCTTTTATGAGCTCGTCTTTGCTGAATGATAAGTCTGATTTAGAAGACTAGATCACATTTTTCAAAGTCGAGATAGGGTAGTGCATAGAGTAACTCTGATAAGATGATTAACATAATTTTCATTCTTATACTTTAAAATCTCTTGCCTTATTGTTTTCTAAATTTTTTAGTTCAACAGATCATTTTCTTAAATGAATGGAATTACTTGACATAATCATGTGACAATTCTGATGTAACTTTTTTATATATCAATTTTACTTTGATGAGCACAGTGTAACCAGGTTCCTTATCAAAATCATATGATTTGATAATATTTAGCATTTCAGCCTTTAAAAAAGCTTATCCAGTTCCCTAATATCTTGTTGTTCTGTTCAAATTTTCTATAGATTTCTACTAATTCTTTGTATAAAGCTTCTAATAGAATTATATGGTTCTTTTGATATTTTGTTCCTTTATTTATATGATCTCTTATGATATAATTCAAAGATAGCTATTAAATTTTTGTACTTATAGACATCAGTTCTTTCTGTTTGTCAGCGAAAATTTAAATACTTCAACACACTTTCACTTAATTGAAAAGCATTTCACTCAAGTAGTTGACCTTTTTTTTGTTCTAGTGATAACTGTTTCATTCTAATATCTATTGATGCAATAGTTGTCATTATTATGTGTTATGCTTAATTTTTTGTTTCTCTCTAGTTGGTTTAACAACACTATTATATTTGTATATTCGTATGTCTCTAGGAGGAGGTTGTGGCAAGTCCTCAGGTAGAAGTAATCCAATTAGTTATGTAAGCATGCAAACTATTCTCATGCCCACTATAGATCTGATCTTTTTATTACAATCAGTGTTAGAAATGTTTAAATTTTTCCATATCCTCTCTCATTTTCTCCACAAGATCAAATTTGGAGAATTCACAAAAAACATAAGTACATATTCCATGAATTATATAAGTGAAAATTTTACTCGTTTTACGCTTGTATCTAAGCATATTAATTCAAGGATATATGTACGTTGAATTATATGCACAGTGTAAGGATGTTTCTAGCCAAAAAACTATATTATTATATTGTAGAAGATAGTTATGTAGTTATGAAGAAATTCCCAAAAACACTTAAATTGATGAAGATCAAGAGTGATAAGAAACTCAAGAAAGTGATAGATTTTGCTAAATGAAGAAAAGGGTGTTTTCGTGAGATTTTGAGAAGATGGTTCTTTCTTGTCTTAGAGAGAATCCAGACGACATGCCATCTGCTAAGGAGCTTTTGGAAACTCCATTCTTTAGTAAAATTGAAAGGGTTAAGCAATTTGTACTCAATACTAATAATCGAGTAGTGAAAGATCAAAGTAGAAAATATTGATATATATATAATGTGTGTTACTTTTGTTTAGGAATGAAATGAGTTATATTCTTAGTTGGGAAATATATCTTTTGCGGATCTATCGTCTGATTCTTCCTTTTATTTCTTTATATCGATTAAATGTTGGTATGTTCATATAAAGTTGATCATTCTCTGTAGATAATGCATATATGAACACTAAATGAATTATGGTTCTCCGAATTAGGTTGTTGATGCATTTTTTGACAACACATAGGGGAAACACATTCCTATTAGGATCTTGCACTTTGTAGATGGTTTGTTATTCTACTTTCAAGTTTTTTCCATAATTAGAAACTAAGTTCCCTCGTGATGTCTCACAATATGCTCTCTTGATCAAACTCAAATATATCGGATCCCATAGTTTGTTAAATTTCATTTAGTGAAATTTGAAGGCCTAATTTATACTGTAATTCTAATGCTTAAAATGTTATGCATGTTTTTGTATTTTCCTTCAAAATATATTTTATTCACAATGTTTAATGCTTTCGTTTTTCCTCTTCTTAATGCCGGATAAATATGAAGAAATATTGAGGGAAAAAACTATCTTAAGCTGATATTGATCAATGTGAAGTATTTTATTAAGCTGTGGGGGAGAAAAGAAGAGAAGAATTTACTATATTGGTTTTGAAGCAAAAATTTATGACGGACATAAAATTTGTACCTCATCATCAGTATTTCCTTCAATTTCTAAATCAACACTGTAAAAAAATATGAACGAGTTTGTCAAGCAAATGCTTCCTGCACTTGCTAGTCACCTTCTTCCCCTTTTTATTCAGAGGGTACAAGAAGGAACAACTCCCATTGACAACCCAACAACAGTGACACCCTTAGTGCCTCCTTCACCTACTACTAATGAGGACAAAATTGATCCTTAATTAGTTTCACGTACCAATTGTATCCCTTTTTGTTATATTTTCTACTTTTTTGGAATGAACAAATTTTGCAGTAACAATATTTGATGTGTGTTTGAAGAACAGTTGATATATTGTTTTGGAAGTTTTTGAATCAAAAATATGAGATTTCGATTGACTATATAATTTGAACCATCTATAACATTATTTTATATGTTTATTATTTTGGGGATATTTAACAATTTAATTTGAATTATATAAGCATCATATTGAAAAAAAAATATAAATCAAATTTACAAAAAAAATTAGCAACAAATATGACGACGTACTATCAAATTTCAATTGTGCCAAACGTGCTTCCTCAAACGATAGAATATGTCAAAGCAGAAGACCAATCATGACAAAGTATATCTTTAAAATATGAAGTATATAAAACAATGTATTTTATTTGTCTGAACTGTGAGAAAACTAAAAGTCTTCGGACTGCATTTCCTTCAAACTGGTGGGTTGCAAAATACATCACGAACAATGACTGCAAAGAGGAGAATCCCAAAAAAATGACCTTATTAGCAACCTGTAGTCTACTTATACAGAATTATACAAAAATTTTGTATATAATCATTAATTCCAAGGTACAAACACTTGCCATCTTGTAAACAATGGCAAGAAGAAAGACCATATTAGTAGTTTTACACCTATCCTAATAAATGCTACTAACTAAAACTCAAAAGAACTTTACTTGAAAAATATAAGAAATCCATTTGGCTTTCCGCGAGTTTTATTAACTATTTACAACAAAGGAACATCAAAATAGAGCTGAGAGTCTTTCCTAAAAGGCAAAACCTGATGGGGAAGTACACATTTATCATAATGGTTGTATTTTGATGGAGCTGATGCAAAGCAAGCGTACGAAACCATAGTTAAAAAGGCATGATATAAAAGATGCGAAAACAGAAGATGAAAGAAATAGGCACAATAACATGTACCAATGCCATGGCAACAAATATCAGGTTGAAAGTGGGATCTAAGTTCAAAACACGAGTACACACCTTATAGAATAACAAACATAAGAAGAATAATCATATAAAGGAAGTAAATCTCATGGAGAAAAGGAGTTAGAGTTAAGATATACAAATATTAATTAGAGAAAAAAATTACGATACAAAAATTGAACATCATCCTAAAGAATATAAACATTAGTATCAATTTACATATAAATCGTATGCCCCCGTCATCAAAAGAAGTTAACAAAGGAGCATAAAACATTCATCGAAGATCTCACCGGTCACTGCCTTTTGTACAAGCAACACACAAATATAAGACTTAAACCTCCATAACTTTAATTGCTTCATACAATTACTCATCTTAAATTCAGACCTCAATTGATTATCATTGAGATTAGATTATGTAAAAAAAATGACCAAGTCTCAGGAATTAGCCCATGTGTTGATTTCATATGTCGACCACCATAGTCAACTTAATTGTCTGACCAAATTTTTGATACATGATCATTCTATTTACCAATATCATAAACTACAGAACAAACCTATTGTAGATAATCAAATAGACTTATAAATCAGAAATTCTGTCAAAGAAAATTGAGAAAATTACCTACTATACAGAGGGGCTTTTGAGTCTCAACAGGATTTCTACATACATGTACAAATCATCCATATTACATTCAACCCGGAGAGGATATGTTATCTCCACCAACTTAAACGGTAACATATAAAATAAATTTAGCGAGGGAAGATAGATTCAATTTATAATGATCATAACACCAATGTAGTGACTTAAATACAAGATAAACACGGAAGGAAACACATTATTTCTTGAACCTCCGTATTAGTATTCATCACTACAAAACACTAATATTTATCAATAAAAACATAGAAAGGTAAGACCATTGATGTTTATTTTTCTATAAAGAAACTAAATCCTTTTAAGCTCCTCATAAAAAGTATTATAACTGCTAGCATTTAAAGAGCAAATCATCTACGCTTGCAAACTTCCAAAAACTCTTGAATTAAAACAAAACAAACATGCATATCAACTTTCAACATAAAAAATCACCTTGTTTGGCCGTTCTATCTTTTTATATACATTTTTGTTAAGATCTTTTCAATTTGAACGAATGAAGTTTTCTTTTTGGCCATATTTGTAGGAATTTCCTAGTACATTTTTAGAATTAGAAACCAGTCATCTTTTCGGACATAGATAAACACAAAGCACCCTGCATATCACTCCTTTTTTCTTTAGTAATATCATAAAATTGAAACACAAGAGAATAAGATATTATTTTGTTATAGTATTAGTTATGCATTTATAATTATGTAAAAACTGTTATGTGGTAAATAATAATGTGGGGATTATTATAGGGTGAATAACAAATGACCAATGCCATGCGGGACTATCTACATCAATGGGTTTTTTTTAGCGGTAAATACTCATTCCATTACTAAGTTTCTTGGACTCACCACAAATATTGTCGCACCTATGTCGGATCCTTAAAAATACACTAATTTTGGAGGCTCTTGCCTTAGTCATGAGAATGTTAATAATGACAATTAAATACTGCAAACCAAATGTTTCAATAGTTATGTCGACCTTATTTCTAACTGAGCTACATGTTTATGTGGATATTACTTTTTTATACGCAGCCAACAAATTGAATACTATTTTTGTGGAAGTTATGTCAAGATTTATATTTGCTATTAAAGTCAAACCAAATGATCCCTAAGAGAAACAATCATTTGAAGTAAATAAAGTATAAGGAATTTAAGAGAAAACCAAGAGTGGACATAAAGGATTATGCAATAGAATAGACCTTGTCAATTATAGCAAGGATTATTTTCACCATTATCGGAACAAACTTTTTATTTACCTATTGGAGAACTTTGGTATCTTTCAGAAGTAACATTGAGTATAGTATCCTGATTCATAAGATATTCTGTTCTAATATCGGTCTACATCTCATATAAAAGGTATAAATCCAACATCTTCACAAAATATAACTGAAGTAGAAAAATTATCTGAGATATAGTTAAAGTACTCAACGCAATTTTAATCTCTTGACAGAAGTCCCGAAATTTTGTCTGAGAATCTAAAAAATTTCTTCTTTCTTTGATAAAATGGAAGAGTTTTATGACTAAAGCATGCAATAAAAAAATTCAGCTCCTCTTCAGGTCAAGAACAAAAGGCAGGAATGA